>NW_028120677.1:0-215882 GCF_965178545.1 Coloeus monedula | reverse complement strand
AGGCGTGTCGCCCAGAAGAACGTGGCAGGACGAAAAGATGCTCTTCCTTTCTCCTGCTCCTTGCCCGAATTGGGGTGCTGTGTTGAAAGCCTTGCGCAGCGAAAAGCTACTGCAGCGAGTGTTTCTCTCCTGACGCAGTTCGCTGAGCGAGAGCTCCACGGACAGCTTGGACTCGGTGAAACAGCAAGAAAATGCTTGTAGTACGTCGAGCTGAAGGAAAATCCCCGCACAGCACACTGTGGCTGCGTGCAGCGTTGACGCTGAAGAGCGGCAAAGCTCCAAGCCACGGCTGGGCTTCACTTCTGTGCAGAGCACAGAAGGCGAAGAAGCAAGCAGCTGGGCACCGGGCTCATGTACTCGGGGGAGCCAATTTCAAATGGCCAGCCAAGAGCTGCTTCACGAGCAGCTGCAGCTGAGAATGCTCTGGCTGCTTCCGAAAGGAAGGCGCAGCCCTTGCACTCGTGGACACAAGCTGGCCAGAAGCAGCTTCCTAAACCTTCCGTGCTGCAGAGTGCATGCAGCTGGAGCACAGGCAGAAGGACGCGTCCAGAAAGAAGGCGTTCTTCAAGTACCCCCCCTCCTCCAGGCAGCCTTGAAACTGAGCACAACACACCGCGCCCCGGCAGCTTCCTTCTCCCATAGACGGACCGTCCCCTTCTTCACTCTCGCACCTCCCTTGCCCACTTGCAGCAGCTGCTGCCAAAGAAAAAGGCTCCAGCAGTCAAAGCCTCTGCTGGGCTGCACTTTCATTTCCCCTTGCCTCACGTCAAAGCAGCAGAAACTCTCGGCTGCACTCTGTATTTCCAGTCCCCGCTGCATCTACCACTGTCAGCTCTGCATCTCCAAGCATAAACTTGGGCACAATGCTTTCCAGGGAAAGCTGGAAGAGAAATAGGTAGCAGCGCAAGTAGCCGCAGGTGGAACTTTCTGGTTTCAAGTGCTAACGTGAATCCGCACACAAGCGAGAGGCAGCCACGCTTCCTCTTGCAGCCTGTGCCATGCGCATAGCAGCTCCGTGCTCTGCGCCTTCATTGTGCCGGAGTGGAAGCGGTGTCTACTTGTCGCCCAGAGAGCGCGGTGCCGGCAGAGAAATGCTCCAGGCTGCTGCCTCTGCCCAAACACGCCTGGGCTCTGCACTTTCTCGCTCAGCGCTAGGGAGCAGCACATTCGCTCTGCCTTGCAGCCTGAATCTGAACGGAAAGCTTCTCAGCTACGTCTCGCCCAGAGAACAGTTGTAGGTCAACGAGCTCACCCGGAGCTTACCCTCGACGCGTGGAAGCCTGTATTTGCAGCACATCCTAGTGGTAGTAGCCCTCTTTGCTTTCCAGCCTGCAACAGCGCCGGCAGATCGCGGTGCTCTCTGCACCTGCCTTCTCACTTCCAAGTACCACCGCCGAGCTTACAGCCTTGCAGGGAGCCCAGAGGCGGATAGGCGTGTCGCCCAGAAGAACGTGGCAGGACGAAAAGATGCTCTTCCTTTCTCCTGCTCCTTGCCCGAATTGGGGTGCTGTGTTGAAAGCCTTGCGCAGCGAAAAGCTACTGCAGCGAGTGTTTCTCTCCTGACGCAGTTCGCTGAGCGAGAGCTCCACGGACAGCTTGGACTCGGTGAAACAGCAAGAAAATGCTTGTAGTACGTCGAGCTGAAGGAAAATCCCCGCACAGCACACTGTGGCTGCGTGCAGCGTTGACGCTGAAGAGCGGCAAAGCTCCAAGCCACGGCTGGGCTTCACTTCTGTCCAGAGCACAGAAGGCGAAGAAGCAAGCAGCTGGGCACCGGGCTCATGTACTCGGGGGAGCCAATTTCAAATGGCCAGCCAAGAGCTGCTTCACGAGCAGCTGCAGCTGAGAATGCTCTGGCTGCTTCCGAAAGGAAGGCGCAGCCCTTGCACTCGTGGACACAAGCTGGCCAGAAGCAGCTTCCTAAACCTTCCGTGCTGCAGAGTGCATGCAGCTGGAGCACAGGCAGAAGGACGCGTCCAGAAAGAAGGCGTTCTTCAAGTACCCCCCCTCCTCCAGGCAGCCTTGAAACTGAGCACAACACACCGCGCCCCGGCAGCTTCCTTCTCCCATAGACGGACCGTCCCCTTCTTCACTCTCGCACCTCCCTTGCCCACTTGCAGCAGCTGCTGCCAAAGAAAAAGGCTCCAGCAGTCAAAGCCTCTGCTGGGCTGCACTTTCATTTCCCCTTGCCTCACGTCAAAGCAGCAGAAACTCTCCGCTGCACTCTCTATTTCCAGTCCCCGCTGCATCTACCACTGTCAGCTCTGCATCTCCAAGCATAAACTTGGGCACAATGCTTTCCAGGGAAAGCTGGAAGAGAAATAGGTAGCAGCGCAAGTAGCCGCAGGTGGAACTTTCTGGTTTCAAGTGCTAACGTGAATCCGCACACAAGCGAGAGGCAGCCACGCTTCCTCTTGCAGCCTGTGCCATGCGCATAGCAGCTCCGTGCTCTGCGCCTTCATTGTGCCGGAGTGGAAGCGGTGTCTACTTGTCGCCCAGAGAGCGCGGTGCCGGCAGAGAAATGCTCCAGGCTGCTGCCTCTGCCCAAACACGCCTGGGCTCTGCACTTTCTCGCTCAGCGCTAGGGAGCAGCACATTCGCTCTGCCTTGCAGCCTGAATCTGAACGGAAAGCTTCTCAGCTACGTCTCGCCCAGAGAACAGTTGTAGGTCAACGAGCTCACCCGGAGCTTACCCTCGACGCGTGGAAGCCTGTATTTGCAGCACATCCTAGTGGTAGTAGCCCTCTTTGCTTTCCAGCCTGCAACAGCGCCGGCAGATCGCGGTGCTCTCTGCACCTGCCTTCTCACTTCCAAGTACCACCGCCGAGCTTACAGCCTTGCAGGGAGCCCAGAGGCGGATAGGCGTGTCGCCCAGAAGAACGTGGCAGGACGAAAAGATGCTCTTCCTTTCTCCTGCTCCTTGCCCGAATTGGGGTGCTGTGTTGAAAGCCTTGCGCAGCGAAAAGCTACTGCAGCGAGTGTTTCTCTCCAAACGCGTTTCGCTGAGCGAGAGCTCCACGGACAGCTTGGACTCGGTGAAACAGCAAGAAAATGCTTGTAGTACGTCGAGCTGAAGGAAAATCCCCGCACAGCACACTGTGGCTGCGTGCAGCGTTGACGCTGAAGAGCGGCAAAGCTCCAAGCCACGGCTGGGCTTCACTTCTGTGCAGAGCACAGAAGGCGAAGAAGCAAGCAGCTGGGCACCGGGCTCATGTACTCGGGGGAGCCAATTTCAAATGGCCAGCCAAGAGCTGCTTCACGAGCAGCTGCAGCTGAGAATGCTCTGGCTGCTTCCGAAAGGAAGGCGCAGCCCTTGCACTCGTGGACACAAGCTGGCCAGAAGCAGCTTCCTAAACCTTCCGTGCTGCAGAGTGCATGCAGCTGGAGCACAGGCAGAAGGACGCGTCCAGAAAGAAGGCGTTCTTCAAGTACCCCCCCCTCCTCCAGGCAGCCTTGAAACTGAGCACAACACACCGCGCCCCGGCAGCTTCCTTCTCCCATAGACGGACCGTCCCCTTCTTCACTCTCGCACCTCCCTTGCCCACTTGCAGCAGCTGCTGCCAAAGAAAAAGGCTCCAGCAGTCAAAGCCTCTGCTGGGCTGCACTTTCATTTCCCCTTGCCTCACGTCAAAGCAGCAGAAACTCTCCGCTGCACTCTGTATTTCCAGTCCCCGCTGCATCTACCACTGTCAGCTCTGCATCTCCAAGCATAAACTTGGGCACAATGCTTTCCAGGGAAAGCTGGAAGAGAAATAGGTAGCAGCGCAAGTAGCCGCAGGTGGAACTTTCTGGTTTCAAGTGCTAACGTGAATCCGCACACAAGCGAGAGGCAGCCACGCTTCCTCTTGCAGCCTGTGCCATGCGCATAGCAGCTCCGTGCTCTGCGCCTTCATTGTGCCGGAGTGGAAGCGGTGTCTACTTGTCGCCCAGAGAGCGCGGTGCCGGCAGAGAAATGCTCCAGGCTGCTGCCTCTGCCCAAACACGCCTGGGCTCTGCACTTTCTCGCTCAGCGCTAGGGAGCAGCACATTCGCTCTGCCTTGCAGCCTGAATCTGAACGGAAAGCTTCTCAGCTACGTCTCGCCCAGAGAACAGTTGTAGGTCAACGAGCTCACCCGGAGCTTACCCTCGACGCGTGGAAGCCTGTATTTGCAGCACATCCTAGTGGTAGTAGCCCTCTTTGCTTTCCAGCCTGCAACAGCGCCGGCAGATCGCGGTGCTCTCTGCACCTGCCTTCTCACTTCCAAGTACCACCGCCGAGCTTACAGCCTTGCAGGGAGCCCAGAGGCGGATAGGCGTGTCGCCCAGAAGAACGTGGCAGGACGAAAAGATGCTCTTCCTTTCTCCTGCTCCTTGCCCGAATTGGGGTGCTGTGTTGAAAGCCTTGCGCAGCGAAAAGCTACTGCAGCGAGTGTTTCTCTCCTGACGCAGTTCGCTGAGCGAGAGCTCCACGGACAGCTTGGACTCGGTGAAACAGCAAGAAAATGCTTGTAGTACGTCGAGCTGAAGGAAAATCCCCGCACAGCACACTGTGGCTGCGTGCAGCGTTGACGCTGAAGAGCGGCAAAGCTCCAAGCCACGGCTGGGCTTCACTTCTGTGCAGAGCACAGAAGGCGAAGAAGCAAGCAGCTGGGCACCGGGCTCATGTACTCGGGGGAGCCAATTTCAAATGGCCAGCCAAGAGCTGCTTCACGAGCAGCTGCAGCTGAGAATGCTCTGGCTGCTTCCGAAAGGAAGGCGCAGCCCTTGCACTCGTGGACACAAGCTGGCCAGAAGCAGCTTCCTAAACCTTCCGTGCTGCAGAGTGCATGCAGCTGGAGCACAGGCAGAAGGACGCGTCCAGAAAGAAGGCGTTCTTCAAGTACCCCCCCCTCCTCCAGGCAGCCTTGAAACTGAGCACAACACACCGCGCCCCGGCAGCTTCCTTCTCCCATAGACGGACCGTCCCCTTCTTCACTCTCGCACCTCCCTTGCCCACTTGCAGCAGCTGCTGCCAAAGAAAAAGGCTCCAGCAGTCAAAGCCTCTGCTGGGCTGCACTTTCATTTCCCCTTGCCTCACGTCAAAGCAGCAGAAACTCTCGGCTGCACTCTGTATTTCCAGTCCCCGCTGCATCTACCACTGTCAGCTCTGCATCTCCAAGCATAAACTTGGGCACAATGCTTTCCAGGGAAAGCTGGAAGAGAAATAGGTAGCAGCGCAAGTAGCCGCAGGTGGAACTTTCTGGTTTCAAGTGCTAACGTGAATCCGCACACAAGCGAGAGGCAGCCACGCTTCCTCTTGCAGCCTGTGCCATGCGCATAGCAGCTCCGTGCTCTGCGCCTTCATTGTGCCGGAGTGGAAGCGGTGTCTACTTGTCGCCCAGAGAGCGCGGTGCCGGCAGAGAAATGCTCCAGGCTGCTGCCTCTGCCCAAACACGCCTGGGCTCTGCACTTTCTCGCTCAGCGCTAGGGAGCAGCACATTCGCTCTGCCTTGCAGCCTGAATCTGAACGGAAAGCTTCTCAGCTACGTCTCGCCCAGAGAACAGTTGTAGGTCAACGAGCTCACCCGGAGCTTACCCTCGACGCGTGGAAGCCTGTATTTGCAGCACATCCTAGTGGTAGTAGCCCTCTTTGCTTTCCAGCCTGCAACAGCGCCGGCAGATCGCGGTGCTCTCTGCACCTGCCTTCTCACTTCCAAGTACCACCGCCGAGCTTACAGCCTTGCAGGGAGCCCAGAGGCGGATAGGCGTGTCGCCCAGAAGAACGTGGCAGGACGAAAAGATGCTCTTCCTTTCTCCTGCTCCTTGCCCGAATTGGGGTGCTGTGTTGAAAGCCTTGCGCAGCGAAAAGCTACTGCAGCGAGTGTTTCTCTCCTGACGCAGTTCGCTGAGCGAGAGCTCCACGGACAGCTTGGACTCGGTGAAACAGCAAGAAAATGCTTGTAGTACGTCGAGCTGAAGGAAAATCCCCGCACAGCACACTGTGGCTGCGTGCAGCGTTGACGCTGAAGAGCGGCAAAGCTCCAAGCCACGGCTGGGCTTCACTTCTGTGCAGAGCACAGAAGGCGAAGAAGCAAGCAGCTGGGCACCGGGCTCATGTACTCGGGGGAGCCAATTTCAAATGGCCAGCCAAGAGCTGCTTCACGAGCAGCTGCAGCTGAGAATGCTCTGGCTGCTTCCGAAAGGAAGGCGCAGCCCTTGCACTCGTGGACACAAGCTGGCCAGAAGCAGCTTCCTAAACCTTCCGTGCTGCAGAGTGCATGCAGCTGGAGCACAGGCAGAAGGACGCGTCCAGAAAGAAGGCGTTCTTCAAGTACCCCCCCCTCCTCCAGGCAGCCTTGAAACTGAGCACAACACACCGCGCCCCGGCAGCTTCCTTCTCCCATAGACGGACCGTCCCCTTCTTCACTCTCGCACCTCCCTTGCCCACTTGCAGCAGCTGCTGCCAAAGAAAAAGGCTCCAGCAGTCAAAGCCTCTGCTGGGCTGCACTTTCATTTCCCCTTGCCTCACGTCAAAGCAGCAGAAACTCTCGGCTGCACTCTCTATTTCCAGTCCCCGCTGCATCTACCACTGTCAGCTCTGCATCTCCAAGCATAAACTTGGGCACAATGCTTTCCAGGGAAAGCTGGAAGAGAAATAGGTAGCAGCGCAAGTAGCCGCAGGTGGAACTTTCTGGTTTCAAGTGCTAACGTGAATCCGCACACAAGCGAGAGGCAGCCACGCTTCCTCTTGCAGCCTGTGCCATGCGCATAGCAGCTCCGTGCTCTGCGCCTTCATTGTGCCGGAGTGGAAGCGGTGTCTACTTGTCGCCCAGAGAGCGCGGTGCCGGCAGAGAAATGCTCCAGGCTGCTGCCTCTGCCCAAACACGCCTGGGCTCTGCACTTTCTCGCTCAGCGCTAGGGAGCAGCACATTCGCTCTGCCTTGCAGCCTGAATCTGAACGGAAAGCTTCTCAGCTACGTCTCGCCCAGAGAACAGTTGTAGGTCAACGAGCTCACCCGGAGCTTACCCTCGACGCGTGGAAGCCTGTATTTGCAGCACATCCTAGTGGTAGTAGCCCTCTTTGCTTTCCAGCCTGCAACAGCGCCGGCAGATCGCGGTGCTCTCTGCACCTGCCTTCTCACTTCCAAGTACCACCGCCGAGCTTACAGCCTTGCAGGGAGCCCAGAGGCGGATAGGCGTGTCGCCCAGAAGAACGTGGCAGGACGAAAAGATGCTCTTCCTTTCTCCTGCTCCTTGCCCGAATTGGGGTGCTGTGTTGAAAGCCTTGCGCAGCGAAAAGCTACTGCAGCGAGTGTTTCTCTCCAAACGCGTTTCGCTGAGCGAGAGCTCCACGGACAGCTTGGACTCGGTGAAACAGCAAGAAAATGCTTGTAGTACGTCGAGCTGAAGGAAAATCCCCGCACAGCACACTGTGGCTGCGTGCAGCGTTGACGCTGAAGAGCGGCAAAGCTCCAAGCCACGGCTGGGCTTCACTTCTGTGCAGAGCACAGAAGGCGAAGAAGCAAGCAGCTGGGCACCGGGCTCATGTACTCGGGGGAGCCAATTTCAAATGGCCAGCCAAGAGCTGCTTCACGAGCAGCTGCAGCTGAGAATGCTCTGGCTGCTTCCGAAAGGAAGGCGCAGCCCTTGCACTCGTGGACACAAGCTGGCCAGAAGCAGCTTCCTAAACCTTCCGTGCTGCAGAGTGCATGCAGCTGGAGCACAGGCAGAAGGACGCGTCCAGAAAGAAGGCGTTCTTCAAGTACCCCCCCCTCCTCCAGGCAGCCTTGAAACTGAGCACAACACACCGCGCCCCGGCAGCTTCCTTCTCCCATAGACGGACCGTCCCCTTCTTCACTCTCGCACCTCCCTTGCCCACTTGCAGCAGCTGCTGCCAAAGAAAAAGGCTCCAGCAGTCAAAGCCTCTGCTGGGCTGCACTTTCATTTCCCCTTGCCTCACGTCAAAGCAGCAGAAACTCTCCGCTGCACTCTCTATTTCCAGTCCCCGCTGCATCTACCACTGTCAGCTCTGCATCTCCAAGCATAAACTTGGGCACAATGCTTTCCAGGGAAAGCTGGAAGAGAAATAGGTAGCAGCGCAAGTAGCCGCAGGTGGAACTTTCTGGTTTCAAGTGCTAACGTGAATCCGCACACAAGCGAGAGGCAGCCACGCTTCCTCTTGCAGCCTGTGCCATGCGCATAGCAGCTCCGTGCTCTGCGCCTTCATTGTGCCGGAGTGGAAGCGGTGTCTACTTGTCGCCCAGAGAGCGCGGTGCCGGCAGAGAAATGCTCCAGGCTGCTGCCTCTGCCCAAACACGCCTGGGCTCTGCACTTTCTCGCTCAGCGCTAGGGAGCAGCACATTCGCTCTGCCTTGCAGCCTGAATCTGAACGGAAAGCTTCTCAGCTACGTCTCGCCCAGAGAACAGTTGTAGGTCAACGAGCTCACCCGGAGCTTACCCTCGACGCGTGGAAGCCTGTATTTGCAGCACATCCTAGTGGTAGTAGCCCTCTTTGCTTTCCAGCCTGCAACAGCGCCGGCAGATCGCGGTGCTCTCTGCACCTGCCTTCTCACTTCCAAGTACCACCGCCGAGCTTACAGCCTTGCAGGGAGCCCAGAGGCGGATAGGCGTGTCGCCCAGAAGAACGTGGCAGGACGAAAAGATGCTCTTCCTTTCTCCTGCTCCTTGCCCGAATTGGGGTGCTGTGTTGAAAGCCTTGCGCAGCGAAAAGCTACTGCAGCGAGTGTTTCTCTCCTGACGCAGTTCGCTGAGCGAGAGCTCCACGGACAGCTTGGACTCGGTGAAACAGCAAGAAAATGCTTGTAGTACGTCGAGCTGAAGGAAAATCCCCGCACAGCACACTGTGGCTGCGTGCAGCGTTGACGCTGAAGAGCGGCAAAGCTCCAAGCCACGGCTGGGCTTCACTTCTGTGCAGAGCACAGAAGGCGAAGAAGCAAGCAGCTGGGCACCGGGCTCATGTACTCGGGGGAGCCAATTTCAAATGGCCAGCCAAGAGCTGCTTCACGAGCAGCTGCAGCTGAGAATGCTCTGGCTGCTTCCGAAAGGAAGGCGCAGCCCTTGCACTCGTGGACACAAGCTGGCCAGAAGCAGCTTCCTAAACCTTCCGTGCTGCAGAGTGCATGCAGCTGGAGCACAGGCAGAAGGACGCGTCCAGAAAGAAGGCGTTCTTCAAGTACCCCCCCCTCCTCCAGGCAGCCTTGAAACTGAGCACAACACACCGCGCCCCGGCAGCTTCCTTCTCCCATAGACGGACCGTCCCCTTCTTCACTCTCGCACCTCCCTTGCCCACTTGCAGCAGCTGCTGCCAAAGAAAAAGGCTCCAGCAGTCAAAGCCTCTGCTGGGCTGCACTTTCATTTCCCCTTGCCTCACGTCAAAGCAGCAGAAACTCTCGGCTGCACTCTCTATTTCCAGTCCCCGCTGCATCTACCACTGTCAGCTCTGCATCTCCAAGCATAAACTTGGGCACAATGCTTTCCAGGGAAAGCTGGAAGAGAAATAGGTAGCAGCGCAAGTAGCCGCAGGTGGAACTTTCTGGTTTCAAGTGCTAACGTGAATCCGCACACAAGCGAGAGGCAGCCACGCTTCCTCTTGCAGCCTGTGCCATGCGCATAGCAGCTCCGTGCTCTGCGCCTTCATTGTGCCGGAGTGGAAGCGGTGTCTACTTGTCGCCCAGAGAGCGCGGTGCCGGCAGAGAAATGCTCCAGGCTGCTGCCTCTGCCCAAACACGCCTGGGCTCTGCACTTTCTCGCTCAGCGCTAGGGAGCAGCACATTCGCTCTGCCTTGCAGCCTGAATCTGAACGGAAAGCTTCTCAGCTACGTCTCGCCCAGAGAACAGTTGTAGGTCAACGAGCTCACCCGGAGCTTACCCTCGACGCGTGGAAGCCTGTATTTGCAGCACATCCTAGTGGTAGTAGCCCTCTTTGCTTTCCAGCCTGCAACAGCGCCGGCAGATCGCGGTGCTCTCTGCACCTGCCTTCTCACTTCCAAGTACCACCGCCGAGCTTACAGCCTTGCAGGGAGCCCAGAGGCGGATAGGCGTGTCGCCCAGAAGAACGTGGCAGGACGAAAAGATGCTCTTCCTTTCTCCTGCTCCTTGCCCGAATTGGGGTGCTGTGTTGAAAGCCTTGCGCAGCGAAAAGCTACTGCAGCGAGTGTTTCTCTCCTGACGCAGTTCGCTGAGCGAGAGCTCCACGGACAGCTTGGACTCGGTGAAACAGCAAGAAAATGCTTGTAGTACGTCGAGCTGAAGGAAAATCCCCGCACAGCACACTGTGGCTGCGTGCAGCGTTGACGCTGAAGAGCGGCAAAGCTCCAAGCCACGGCTGGGCTTCACTTCTGTCCAGAGCACAGAAGGCGAAGAAGCAAGCAGCTGGGCACCGGGCTCATGTACTCGGGGGAGCGAATTTCAAATGGCCAGCCAAGAGCTGCTTCACGAGCAGCTGCAGCTGAGAATGCTCTGGCTGCTTCCGAAAGGAAGGCGCAGCCCTTGCACTCGTGGACACAAGCTGGCCAGAAGCAGCTTCCTAAACCTTCCGTGCTGCAGAGTGCATGCAGCTGGAGCACAGGCAGAAGGACGCGTCCAGAAAGAAGGCGTTCTTCAAGTACCCCCCCCTCCTCCAGGCAGCCTTGAAACTGAGCACAACACACCGCGCCCCGGCAGCTTCCTTCTCCCATAGACGGACCGTCCCCTTCTTCACTCTCGCACCTCCCTTGCCCACTTGCAGCAGCTGCTGCCAAAGAAAAAGGCTCCAGCAGTCAAAGCCTCTGCTGGGCTGCACTTTCATTTCCCCTTGCCTCACGTCAAAGCAGCAGAAACTCTCGGCTGCACTCTCTATTTCCAGTCCCCGCTGCATCTACCACTGTCAGCTCTGCATCTCCAAGCATAAACTTGGGCACAATGCTTTCCAGGGAAAGCTGGAAGAGAAATAGGTAGCAGCGCAAGTAGCCGCAGGTGGAACTTTCTGGTTTCAAGTGCTAACGTGAATCCGCACACAAGCGAGAGGCAGCCACGCTTCCTCTTGCAGCCTGTGCCATGCGCATAGCAGCTCCGTGCTCTGCGCCTTCATTGTGCCGGAGTGGAAGCGGTGTCTACTTGTCGCCCAGAGAGCGCGGTGCCGGCAGAGAAATGCTCCAGGCTGCTGCCTCTGCCCAAACACGCCTGGGCTCTGCACTTTCTCGCTCAGCGCTAGGGAGCAGCACATTCGCTCTGCCTTGCAGCCTGAATCTGAACGGAAAGCTTCTCAGCTACGTCTCGCCCAGAGAACAGTTGTAGGTCAACGAGCTCACCCGGAGCTTACCCTCGACGCGTGGAAGCCTGTATTTGCAGCACATCCTAGTGGTAGTAGCCCTCTTTGCTTTCCAGCCTGCAACAGCGCCGGCAGATCGCGGTGCTCTCTGCACCTGCCTTCTCACTTCCAAGTACCACCGCCGAGCTTACAGCCTTGCAGGGAGCCCAGAGGCGGATAGGCGTGTCGCCCAGAAGAACGTGGCAGGACGAAAAGATGCTCTTCCTTTCTCCTGCTCCTTGCCCGAATTGGGGTGCTGTGTTGAAAGCCTTGCGCAGCGAAAAGCTACTGCAGCGAGTGTTTCTCTCCTGACGCAGTTCGCTGAGCGAGAGCTCCACGGACAGCTTGGACTCGGTGAAACAGCAAGAAAATGCTTGTAGTACGTCGAGCTGAAGGAAAATCCCCGCACAGCACACTGTGGCTGCGTGCAGCGTTGACGCTGAAGAGCGGCAAAGCTCCAAGCCACGGCTGGGCTTCACTTCTGTGCAGAGCACAGAAGGCGAAGAAGCAAGCAGCTGGGCACCGGGCTCATGTACTCGGGGGAGCCAATTTCAAATGGCCAGCCAAGAGCTGCTTCACGAGCAGCTGCAGCTGAGAATGCTCTGGCTGCTTCCGAAAGGAAGGCGCAGCCCTTGCACTCGTGGACACAAGCTGGCCAGAAGCAGCTTCCTAAACCTTCCGTGCTGCAGAGTGCATGCAGCTGGAGCACAGGCAGAAGGACGCGTCCAGAAAGAAGGCGTTCTTCAAGTACCCCCCCCTCCTCCAGGCAGCCTTGAAACTGAGCACAACACACCGCGCCCCGGCAGCTTCCTTCTCCCATAGACGGACCGTCCCCTTCTTCACTCTCGCACCTCCCTTGCCCACTTGCAGCAGCTGCTGCCAAAGAAAAAGGCTCCAGCAGTCAAAGCCTCTGCTGGGCTGCACTTTCATTTCCCCTTGCCTCACGTCAAAGCAGCAGAAACTCTCGGCTGCACTCTCTATTTCCAGTCCCCGCTGCATCTACCACTGTCAGCTCTGCATCTCCAAGCATAAACTTGGGCACAATGCTTTCCAGGGAAAGCTGGAAGAGAAATAGGTAGCAGCGCAAGTAGCCGCAGGTGGAACTTTCTGGTTTCAAGTGCTAACGTGAATCCGCACACAAGCGAGAGGCAGCCACGCTTCCTCTTGCAGCCTGTGCCATGCGCATAGCAGCTCCGTGCTCTGCGCCTTCATTGTGCCGGAGTGGAAGCGGTGTCTACTTGTCGCCCAGAGAGCGCGGTGCCGGCAGAGAAATGCTCCAGGCTGCTGCCTCTGCCCAAACACGCCTGGGCTCTGCACTTTCTCGCTCAGCGCTAGGGAGCAGCACATTCGCTCTGCCTTGCAGCCTGAATCTGAACGGAAAGCTTCTCAGCTACGTCTCGCCCAGAGAACAGTTGTAGGTCAACGAGCTCACCCGGAGCTTACCCTCGACGCGTGGAAGCCTGTATTTGCAGCACATCCTAGTGGTAGTAGCCCTCTTTGCTTTCCAGCCTGCAACAGCGCCGGCAGATCGCGGTGCTCTCTGCACCTGCCTTCTCACTTCCAAGTACCACCGCCGAGCTTACAGCCTTGCAGGGAGCCCAGAGGCGGATAGGCGTGTCGCCCAGAAGAACGTGGCAGGACGAAAAGATGCTCTTCCTTTCTCCTGCTCCTTGCCCGAATTGGGGTGCTGTGTTGAAAGCCTTGCGCAGCGAAAAGCTACTGCAGCGAGTGTTTCTCTCCTGACGCAGTTCGCTGAGCGAGAGCTCCACGGACAGCTTGGACTCGGTGAAACAGCAAGAAAATGCTTGTAGTACGTCGAGCTGAAGGAAAATCCCCGCACAGCACACTGTGGCTGCGTGCAGCGTTGACGCTGAAGAGCGGCAAAGCTCCAAGCCACGGCTGGGCTTCACTTCTGTCCAGAGCACAGAAGGCGAAGAAGCAAGCAGCTGGGCACCGGGCTCATGTACTCGGGGGAGCCAATTTCAAATGGCCAGCCAAGAGCTGCTTCACGAGCAGCTGCAGCTGAGAATGCTCTGGCTGCTTCCGAAAGGAAGGCGCAGCCCTTGCACTCGTGGACACAAGCTGGCCAGAAGCAGCTTCCTAAACCTTCCGTGCTGCAGAGTGCATGCAGCTGGAGCACAGGCAGAAGGACGCGTCCAGAAAGAAGGCGTTCTTCAAGTACCCCCCCCTCCTCCAGGCAGCCTTGAAACTGAGCACAACACACCGCGCCCCGGCAGCTTCCTTCTCCCATAGACGGACCGTCCCCTTCTTCACTCTCGCACCTCCCTTGCCCACTTGCAGCAGCTGCTGCCAAAGAAAAAGGCTCCAGCAGTCAAAGCCTCTGCTGGGCTGCACTTTCATTTCCCCTTGCCTCACGTCAAAGCAGCAGAAACTCTCGGCTGCACTCTGTATTTCCAGTCCCCGCTGCATCTACCACTGTCAGCTCTGCATCTCCAAGCATAAACTTGGGCACAATGCTTTCCAGGGAAAGCTGGAAGAGAAATAGGTAGCAGCGCAAGTAGCCGCAGGTGGAACTTTCTGGTTTCAAGTGCTAACGTGAATCCGCACACAAGCGAGAGGCAGCCACGCTTCCTCTTGCAGCCTGTGCCATGCGCATAGCAGCTCCGTGCTCTGCGCCTTCATTGTGCCGGAGTGGAAGCGGTGTCTACTTGTCGCCCAGAGAGCGCGGTGCCGGCAGAGAAATGCTCCAGGCTGCTGCCTCTGCCCAAACACGCCTGGGCTCTGCACTTTCTCGCTCAGCGCTAGGGAGCAGCACATTCGCTCTGCCTTGCAGCCTGAATCTGAACGGAAAGCTTCTCAGCTACGTCTCGCCCAGAGAACAGTTGTAGGTCAACGAGCTCACCCGGAGCTTACCCTCGACGCGTGGAAGCCTGTATTTGCAGCACATCCTAGTGGTAGTAGCCCTCTTTGCTTTCCAGCCTGCAACAGCGCCGGCAGATCGCGGTGCTCTCTGCACCTGCCTTCTCACTTCCAAGTACCACCGCCGAGCTTACAGCCTTGCAGGGAGCCCAGAGGCGGATAGGCGTGTCGCCCAGAAGAACGTGGCAGGACGAAAAGATGCTCTTCCTTTCTCCTGCTCCTTGCCCGAATTGGGGTGCTGTGTTGAAAGCCTTGCGCAGCGAAAAGCTACTGCAGCGAGTGTTTCTCTCCAAACGCGTTTCGCTGAGCGAGAGCTCCACGGACAGCTTGGACTCGGTGAAACAGCAAGAAAATGCTTGTAGTACGTCGAGCTGAAGGAAAATCCCCGCACAGCACACTGTGGCTGCGTGCAGCGTTGACGCTGAAGAGCGGCAAAGCTCCAAGCCACGGCTGGGCTTCACTTCTGTCCAGAGCACAGAAGGCGAAGAAGCAAGCAGCTGGGCACCGGGCTCATGTACTCGGGGGAGCCAATTTCAAATGGCCAGCCAAGAGCTGCTTCACGAGCAGCTGCAGCTGAGAATGCTCTGGCTGCTTCCGAAAGGAAGGCGCAGCCCTTGCACTCGTGGACACAAGCTGGCCAGAAGCAGCTTCCTAAACCTTCCGTGCTGCAGAGTGCATGCAGCTGGAGCACAGGCAGAAGGACGCGTCCAGAAAGAAGGCGTTCTTCAAGTACCCCCCCCTCCTCCAGGCAGCCTTGAAACTGAGCACAACACACCGCGCCCCGGCAGCTTCCTTCTCCCATAGACGGACCGTCCCCTTCTTCACTCTCGCACCTCCCTTGCCCACTTGCAGCAGCTGCTGCCAAAGAAAAAGGCTCCAGCAGTCAAAGCCTCTGCTGGGCTGCACTTTCATTTCCCCTTGCCTCACGTCAAAGCAGCAGAAACTCTCCGCTGCACTCTCTATTTCCAGTCCCCGCTGCATCTACCACTGTCAGCTCTGCATCTCCAAGCATAAACTTGGGCACAATGCTTTCCAGGGAAAGCTGGAAGAGAAATAGGTAGCAGCGCAAGTAGCCGCAGGTGGAACTTTCTGGTTTCAAGTGCTAACGTGAATCCGCACACAAGCGAGAGGCAGCCACGCTTCCTCTTGCAGCCTGTGCCATGCGCATAGCAGCTCCGTGCTCTGCGCCTTCATTGTGCCGGAGTGGAAGCGGTGTCTACTTGTCGCCCAGAGAGCGCGGTGCCGGCAGAGAAATGCTCCAGGCTGCTGCCTCTGCCCAAACACGCCTGGGCTCTGCACTTTCTCGCTCAGCGCTAGGGAGCAGCACATTCGCTCTGCCTTGCAGCCTGAATCTGAACGGAAAGCTTCTCAGCTACGTCTCGCCCAGAGAACAGTTGTAGGTCAACGAGCTCACCCGGAGCTTACCCTCGACGCGTGGAAGCCTGTATTTGCAGCACATCCTAGTGGTAGTAGCCCTCTTTGCTTTCCAGCCTGCAACAGCGCCGGCAGATCGCGGTGCTCTCTGCACCTGCCTTCTCACTTCCAAGTACCACCGCCGAGCTTACAGCCTTGCAGGGAGCCCAGAGGCGGATAGGCGTGTCGCCCAGAAGAACGTGGCAGGACGAAAAGATGCTCTTCCTTTCTCCTGCTCCTTGCCCGAATTGGGGTGCTGTGTTGAAAGCCTTGCGCAGCGAAAAGCTACTGCAGCGAGTGTTTCTCTCCTGACGCAGTTCGCTGAGCGAGAGCTCCACGGACAGCTTGGACTCGGTGAAACAGCAAGAAAATGCTTGTAGTACGTCGAGCTGAAGGAAAATCCCCGCACAGCACACTGTGGCTGCGTGCAGCGTTGACGCTGAAGAGCGGCAAAGCTCCAAGCCACGGCTGGGCTTCACTTCTGTGCAGAGCACAGAAGGCGAAGAAGCAAGCAGCTGGGCACCGGGCTCATGTACTCGGGGGAGCGAATTTCAAATGGCCAGCCAAGAGCTGCTTCACGAGCAGCTGCAGCTGAGAATGCTCTGGCTGCTTCCGAAAGGAAGGCGCAGCCCTTGCACTCGTGGACACAAGCTGGCCAGAAGCAGCTTCCTAAACCTTCCGTGCTGCAGAGTGCATGCAGCTGGAGCACAGGCAGAAGGACGCGTGCAGAAAGAAGGCGTTCTTCAAGTACCCCCCCCTCCTCCAGGCAGCCTTGAAACTGAGCACAACACACCGCGCCCCGGCAGCTTCCTTCTCCCATAGACCGACCGTCCCCTTCTTCACTCTCGCACCTCCCTTGCCCACTTGCAGCAGCTGCTGCCAAAGAAAAAGGCTCCAGCAGTCAAAGCCTCTGCTGGGCTGCACTTTCATTTCCCCTTGCCTCACGTCAAAGCAGCAGAAACTCTCCGCTGCACTCTCTATTTCCAGTCCCCGCTGCATCTACCACTGTCAGCTCTGCATCTCCAAGCATAAACTTGGGCACAATGCTTTCCAGGGAAAGCTGGAAGAGAAATAGGTAGCAGCGCAAGTAGCCGCAGGTGGAACTTTCTGGTTTCAAGTGCTAACGTGAATCCGCACACAAGCGAGAGGCAGCCACGCTTCCTCTTGCAGCCTGTGCCATGCGCATAGCAGCTCCGTGCTCTGCGCCTTCATTGTGCCGGAGTGGAAGCGGTGTCTACTTGTCGCCCAGAGAGCGCGGTGCCGGCAGAGAAATGCTCCAGGCTGCTGCCTCTGCCCAAACACGCCTGGGCTCTGCACTTTCTCGCTCAGCGCTAGGGAGCAGCACATTCGCTCTGCCTTGCAGCCTGAATCTGAACGGAAAGCTTCTCAGCTACGTCTCGCCCAGAGAACAGTTGTAGGTCAACGAGCTCACCCGGAGCTTACCCTCGACGCGTGGAAGCCTGTATTTGCAGCACATCCTAGTGGTAGTAGCCCTCTTTGCTTTCCAGCCTGCAACAGCGCCGGCAGATCGCGGTGCTCTCTGCACCTGCCTTCTCACTTCCAAGTACCACCGCCGAGCTTACAGCCTTGCAGGGAGCCCAGAGGCGGATAGGCGTGTCGCCCAGAAGAACGTGGCAGGACGAAAAGATGCTCTTCCTTTCTCCTGCTCCTTGCCCGAATTGGGGTGCTGTGTTGAAAGCCTTGCGCAGCGAAAAGCTACTGCAGCGAGTGTTTCTCTCCAAACGTGTTTCGCTGAGCGAGAGCTCCACGGACAGCTTGGACTCGGTGAAACAGCAAGAAAATGCTTGTAGTACGTCGAGCTGAAGGAAAATCCCCGCACAGCACACTGTGGCTGCGTGCAGCGTTGACGCTGAAGAGCGGCAAAGCTCCAAGCCACGGCTGGGCTTCACTTCTGTGCAGAGCACAGAAGGCGAAGAAGCAAGCAGCTGGGCACCGGGCTCATGTACTCGGGGGAGCCAATTTCAAATGGCCAGCCAAGAGCTGCTTCACGAGCAGCTGCAGCTGAGAATGCTCTGGCTGCTTCCGAAAGGAAGGCGCAGCCCTTGCACTCGTGGACACAAGCTGGCCAGAAGCAGCTTCCTAAACCTTCCGTGCTGCAGAGTGCATGCAGCTGGAGCACAGGCAGAAGGACGCGTCCAGAAAGAAGGCGTTCTTCAAGTACCCCCCCCTCCTCCAGGCAGCCTTGAAACTGAGCACAACACACCGCGCCCCGGCAGCTTCCTTCTCCCATAGACGGACCGTCCCCTTCTTCACTCTCGCACCTCCCTTGCCCACTTGCAGCAGCTGCTGCCAAAGAAAAAGGCTCCAGCAGTCAAAGCCTCTGCTGGGCTGCACTTTCATTTCCCCTTGCCTCACGTCAAAGCAGCAGAAACTCTCGGCTGCACTCTGTATTTCCAGTCCCCGCTGCATCTACCACTGTCAGCTCTGCATCTCCAAGCATAAACTTGGGCACAATGCTTTCCAGGGAAAGCTGGAAGAGAAATAGGTAGCAGCGCAAGTAGCCGCAGGTGGAACTTTCTGGTTTCAAGTGCTAACGTGAATCCGCACACAAGCGAGAGGCAGCCACGCTTCCTCTTGCAGCCTGTGCCATGCGCATAGCAGCTCCGTGCTCTGCGCCTTCATTGTGCCGGAGTGGAAGCGGTGTCTACTTGTCGCCCAGAGAGCGCGGTGCCGGCAGAGAAATGCTCCAGGCTGCTGCCTCTGCCCAAACACGCCTGGGCTCTGCACTTTCTCGCTCAGCGCTAGGGAGCAGCACATTCGCTCTGCCTTGCAGCCTGAATCTGAACGGAAAGCTTCTCAGCTACGTCTCGCCCAGAGAACAGTTGTAGGTCAACGAGCTCACCCGGAGCTTACCCTCGACGCGTGGAAGCCTGTATTTGCAGCACATCCTAGTGGTAGTAGCCCTCTTTGCTTTCCAGCCTGCAACAGCGCCGGCAGATCGCGGTGCTCTCTGCACCTGCCTTCTCACTTCCAAGTACCACCGCCGAGCTTACAGCCTTGCAGGGAGCCCAGAGGCGGATAGGCGTGTCGCCCAGAAGAACGTGGCAGGACGAAAAGATGCTCTTCCTTTCTCCTGCTCCTTGCCCGAATTGGGGTGCTGTGTTGAAAGCCTTGCGCAGCGAAAAGCTACTGCAGCGAGTGTTTCTCTCCTGACGCAGTTCGCTGAGCGAGAGCTCCACGGACAGCTTGGACTCGGTGAAACAGCAAGAAAATGCTTGTAGTACGTCGAGCTGAAGGAAAATCCCCGCACAGCACACTGTGGCTGCGTGCAGCGTTGACGCTGAAGAGCGGCAAAGCTCCAAGCCACGGCTGGGCTTCACTTCTGTGCAGAGCACAGAAGGCGAAGAAGCAAGCAGCTGGGCACCGGGCTCATGTACTCGGGGGAGCCAATTTCAAATGGCCAGCCAAGAGCTGCTTCACGAGCAGCTGCAGCTGAGAATGCTCTGGCTGCTTCCGAAAGGAAGGCGCAGCCCTTGCACTCGTGGACACAAGCTGGCCAGAAGCAGCTTCCTAAACCTTCCGTGCTGCAGAGTGCATGCAGCTGGAGCACAGGCAGAAGGACGCGTCCAGAAAGAAGGCGTTCTTCAAGTACCCCCCCCTCCTCCAGGCAGCCTTGAAACTGAGCACAACACACCGCGCCCCGGCAGCTTCCTTCTCCCATAGACGGACCGTCCCCTTCTTCACTCTCGCACCTCCCTTGCCCACTTGCAGCAGCTGCTGCCAAAGAAAAAGGCTCCAGCAGTCAAAGCCTCTGCTGGGCTGCACTTTCATTTCCCCTTGCCTCACGTCAAAGCAGCAGAAACTCTCGGCTGCACTCTCTATTTCCAGTCCCCGCTGCATCTACCACTGTCAGCTCTGCATCTCCAAGCATAAACTTGGGCACAATGCTTTCCAGGGAAAGCTGGAAGAGAAATAGGTAGCAGCGCAAGTAGCCGCAGGTGGAACTTTCTGGTTTCAAGTGCTAACGTGAATCCGCACACAAGCGAGAGGCAGCCACGCTTCCTCTTGCAGCCTGTGCCATGCGCATAGCAGCTCCGTGCTCTGCGCCTTCATTGTGCCGGAGTGGAAGCGGTGTCTACTTGTCGCCCAGAGAGCGCGGTGCCGGCAGAGAAATGCTCCAGGCTGCTGCCTCTGCCCAAACACGCCTGGGCTCTGCACTTTCTCGCTCAGCGCTAGGGAGCAGCACATTCGCTCTGCCTTGCAGCCTGAATCTGAACGGAAAGCTTCTCAGCTACGTCTCGCCCAGAGAACAGTTGTAGGTCAACGAGCTCACCCGGAGCTTACCCTCGACGCGTGGAAGCCTGTATTTGCAGCACATCCTAGTGGTAGTAGCCCTCTTTGCTTTCCAGCCTGCAACAGCGCCGGCAGATCGCGGTGCTCTCTGCACCTGCCTTCTCACTTCCAAGTACCACCGCCGAGCTTACAGCCTTGCAGGGAGCCCAGAGGCGGATAGGCGTGTCGCCCAGAAGAACGTGGCAGGACGAAAAGATGCTCTTCCTTTCTCCTGCTCCTTGCCCGAATTGGGGTGCTGTGTTGAAAGCCTTGCGCAGCGAAAAGCTACTGCAGCGAGTGTTTCTCTCCTGACGCAGTTCGCTGAGCGAGAGCTCCACGGACAGCTTGGACTCGGTGAAACAGCAAGAAAATGCTTGTAGTACGTCGAGCTGAAGGAAAATCCCCGCACAGCACACTGTGGCTGCGTGCAGCGTTGACGCTGAAGAGCGGCAAAGCTCCAAGCCACGGCTGGGCTTCACTTCTGTCCAGAGCACAGAAGGCGAAGAAGCAAGCAGCTGGGCACCGGGCTCATGTACTCGGGGGAGCCAATTTCAAATGGCCAGCCAAGAGCTGCTTCACGAGCAGCTGCAGCTGAGAATGCTCTGGCTGCTTCCGAAAGGAAGGCGCAGCCCTTGCACTCGTGGACACAAGCTGGCCAGAAGCAGCTTCCTAAACCTTCCGTGCTGCAGAGTGCATGCAGCTGGAGCACAGGCAGAAGGACGCGTCCAGAAAGAAGGCGTTCTTCAAGTACCCCCCCCTCCTCCAGGCAGCCTTGAAACTGAGCACAACACACCGCGCCCCGGCAGCTTCCTTCTCCCATAGACCGACCGTCCCCTTCTTCACTCTCGCACCTCCCTTGCCCACTTGCAGCAGCTGCTGCCAAAGAAAAAGGCTCCAGCAGTCAAAGCCTCTGCTGGGCTGCACTTTCATTTCCCCTTGCCTCACGTCAAAGCAGCAGAAACTCTCGGCTGCACTCTCTATTTCCAGTCCCCGCTGCATCTACCACTGTCAGCTCTGCATCTCCAAGCATAAACTTGGGCACAATGCTTTCCAGGGAAAGCTGGAAGAGAAATAGGTAGCAGCGCAAGTAGCCGCAGGTGGAACTTTCTGGTTTCAAGTGCTAACGTGAATCCGCACACAAGCGAGAGGCAGCCACGCTTCCTCTTGCAGCCTGTGCCATGCGCATAGCAGCTCCGTGCTCTGCGCCTTCATTGTGCCGGAGTGGAAGCGGTGTCTACTTGTCGCCCAGAGAGCGCGGTGCCGGCAGAGAAATGCTCCAGGCTGCTGCCTCTGCCCAAACACGCCTGGGCTCTGCACTTTCTCACTCAGCGCTAGGGAGCAGCACATTCGCTCTGCCTTGCAGCCTGAATCTGAACGGAAAGCTTCTCAGCTACGTCTCGCCCAGAGAACAGTTGTAGGTCAACGAGCTCACCCGGAGCTTACCCTCGACGCGTGGAAGCCTGTATTTGCAGCACATCCTAGTGGTAGTAGCCCTCTTTGCTTTCCAGCCTGCAACAGCGCCGGCAGATCGCGGTGCTCTCTGCACCTGCCTTCTCACTTCCAAGTACCACCGCCGAGCTTACAGCCTTGCAGGGAGCCCAGAGGCGGATAGGCGTGTCGCCCAGAAGAACGTGGCAGGACGAAAAGATGCTCTTCCTTTCTCCTGCTCCTTGCCCGAATTGGGGTGCTGTGTTGAAAGCCTTGCGCAGCGAAAAGCTACTGCAGCGAGTGTTTCTCTCCAAACGCGTTTCGCTGAGCGAGAGCTCCACGGACAGCTTGGACTCGGTGAAACAGCAAGAAAATGCTTGTAGTACGTCGAGCTGAAGGAAAATCCCCGCACAGCACACTGTGGCTGCGTGCAGCGTTGACGCTGAAGAGCGGCAAAGCTCCAAGCCACGGCTGGGCTTCACTTCTGTCCAGAGCACAGAAGGCGAAGAAGCAAGCAGCTGGGCACCGGGCTCATGTACTCGGGGGAGCGAATTTCAAATGGCCAGCCAAGAGCTGCTTCACGAGCAGCTGCAGCTGAGAATGCTCTGGCTGCTTCCGAAAGGAAGGCGCAGCCCTTGCACTCGTGGACACAAGCTGGCCAGAAGCAGCTTCCTAAACCTTCCGTGCTGCAGAGTGCATGCAGCTGGAGCACAGGCAGAAGGACGCGTCCAGAAAGAAGGCGTTCTTCAAGTACCCCCCCCCTCCTCCAGGCAGCCTTGAAACTGAGCACAACACACCGCGCCCCGGCAGCTTCCTTCTCCCATAGACGGACCGTCCCCTTCTTCACTCTCGCACCTCCCTTGCCCACTTGCAGCAGCTGCTGCCAAAGAAAAAGGCTCCAGCAGTCAAAGCCTCTGCTGGGCTGCACTTTCATTTCCCCTTGCCTCACGTCAAAGCAGCAGAAACTCTCCGCTGCACTCTCTATTTCCAGTCCCCGCTGCATCTACCACTGTCAGCTCTGCATCTCCAAGCATAAACTTGGGCACAATGCTTTCCAGGGAAAGCTGGAAGAGAAATAGGTAGCAGCGCAAGTAGCCGCAGGTGGAACTTTCTGGTTTCAAGTGCTAACGTGAATCCGCACACAAGCGAGAGGCAGCCACGCTTCCTCTTGCAGCCTGTGCCATGCGCATAGCAGCTCCGTGCTCTGCGCCTTCATTGTGCCGGAGTGGAAGCGGTGTCTACTTGTCGCCCAGAGAGCGCGGTGCCGGCAGAGAAATGCTCCAGGCTGCTGCCTCTGCCCAAACACGCCTGGGCTCTGCACTTTCTCGCTCAGCGCTAGGGAGCAGCACATTCGCTCTGCCTTGCAGCCTGAATCTGAACGGAAAGCTTCTCAGCTACGTCTCGCCCAGAGAACAGTTGTAGGTCAACGAGCTCACCCGGAGCTTACCCTCGACGCGTGGAAGCCTGTATTTGCAGCACATCCTAGTGGTAGTAGCCCTCTTTGCTTTCCAGCCTGCAACAGCGCCGGCAGATCGCGGTGCTCTCTGCACCTGCCTTCTCACTTCCAAGTACCACCGCCGAGCTTACAGCCTTGCAGGGAGCCCAGAGGCGGATAGGCGTGTCGCCCAGAAGAACGTGGCAGGACGAAAAGATGCTCTTCCTTTCTCCTGCTCCTTGCCCGAATTGGGGTGCTGTGTTGAAAGCCTTGCGCAGCGAAAAGCTACTGCAGCGAGTGTTTCTCTCCAAACGTGTTTCGCTGAGCGAGAGCTCCACGGACAGCTTGGACTCGGTGAAACAGCAAGAAAATGCTTGTAGTACGTCGAGCTGAAGGAAAATCCCCGCACAGCACACTGTGGCTGCGTGCAGCGTTGACGCTGAAGAGCGGCAAAGCTCCAAGCCACGGCTGGGCTTCACTTCTGTGCAGAGCACAGAAGGCGAAGAAGCAAGCAGCTGGGCACCGGGCTCATGTACTCGGGGGAGCCAATTTCAAATGGCCAGCCAAGAGCTGCTTCACGAGCAGCTGCAGCTGAGAATGCTCTGGCTGCTTCCGAAAGGAAGGCGCAGCCCTTGCACTCGTGGACACAAGCTGGCCAGAAGCAGCTTCCTAAACCTTCCGTGCTGCAGAGTGCATGCAGCTGGAGCACAGGCAGAAGGACGCGTCCAGAAAGAAGGCGTTCTTCAAGTACCCCCCCCTCCTCCAGGCAGCCTTGAAACTGAGCACAACACACCGCGCCCCGGCAGCTTCCTTCTCCCATAGACGGACCGTCCCCTTCTTCACTCTCGCACCTCCCTTGCCCACTTGCAGCAGCTGCTGCCAAAGAAAAAGGCTCCAGCAGTCAAAGCCTCTGCTGGGCTGCACTTTCATTTCCCCTTGCCTCACGTCAAAGCAGCAGAAACTCTCCGCTGCACTCTGTATTTCCAGTCCCCGCTGCATCTACCACTGTCAGCTCTGCATCTCCAAGCATAAACTTGGGCACAATGCTTTCCAGGGAAAGCTGGAAGAGAAATAGGTAGCAGCGCAAGTAGCCGCAGGTGGAACTTTCTGGTTTCAAGTGCTAACGTGAATCCGCACACAAGCGAGAGGCAGCCACGCTTCCTCTTGCAGCCTGTGCCATGCGCATAGCAGCTCCGTGCTCTGCGCCTTCATTGTGCCGGAGTGGAAGCGGTGTCTACTTGTCGCCCAGAGAGCGCGGTGCCGGCAGAGAAATGCTCCAGGCTGCTGCCTCTGCCCAAACACGCCTGGGCTCTGCACTTTCTCGCTCAGCGCTAGGGAGCAGCACATTCGCTCTGCCTTGCAGCCTGAATCTGAACGGAAAGCTTCTCAGCTACGTCTCGCCCAGAGAACAGTTGTAGGTCAACGAGCTCACCCGGAGCTTACCCTCGACGCGTGGAAGCCTGTATTTGCAGCACATCCTAGTGGTAGTAGCCCTCTTTGCTTTCCAGCCTGCAACAGCGCCGGCAGATCGCGGTGCTCTCTGCACCTGCCTTCTCACTTCCAAGTACCACCGCCGAGCTTACAGCCTTGCAGGGAGCCCAGAGGCGGATAGGCGTGTCGCCCAGAAGAACGTGGCAGGACGAAAAGATGCTCTTCCTTTCTCCTGCTCCTTGCCCGAATTGGGGTGCTGTGTTGAAAGCCTTGCGCAGCGAAAAGCTACTGCAGCGAGTGTTTCTCTCCAAACGCGTTTCGCTGAGCGAGAGCTCCACGGACAGCTTGGACTCGGTGAAACAGCAAGAAAATGCTTGTAGTACGTCGAGCTGAAGGAAAATCCCCGCACAGCACACTGTGGCTGCGTGCAGCGTTGACGCTGAAGAGCGGCAAAGCTCCAAGCCACGGCTGGGCTTCACTTCTGTCCAGAGCACAGAAGGCGAAGAAGCAAGCAGCTGGGCACCGGGCTCATGTACTCGGGGGAGCGAATTTCAAATGGCCAGCCAAGAGCTGCTTCACGAGCAGCTGCAGCTGAGAATGCTCTGGCTGCTTCCGAAAGGAAGGCGCAGCCCTTGCACTCGTGGACACAAGCTGGCCAGAAGCAGCTTCCTAAACCTTCCGTGCTGCAGAGTGCATGCAGCTGGAGCACAGGCAGAAGGACGCGTCCAGAAAGAAGGCGTTCTTCAAGTACCCCCCCCCTCCTCCAGGCAGCCTTGAAACTGAGCACAACACACCGCGCCCCGGCAGCTTCCTTCTCCCATAGACGGACCGTCCCCTTCTTCACTCTCGCACCTCCCTTGCCCACTTGCAGCAGCTGCTGCCAAAGAAAAAGGCTCCAGCAGTCAAAGCCTCTGCTGGGCTGCACTTTCATTTCCCCTTGCCTCACGTCAAAGCAGCAGAAACTCTCGGCTGCACTCTCTATTTCCAGTCCCCGCTGCATCTACCACTGTCAGCTCTGCATCTCCAAGCATAAACTTGGGCACAATGCTTTCCAGGGAAAGCTGGAAGAGAAATAGGTAGCAGCGCAAGTAGCCGCAGGTGGAACTTTCTGGTTTCAAGTGCTAACGTGAATCCGCACACAAGCGAGAGGCAGCCACGCTTCCTCTTGCAGCCTGTGCCATGCGCATAGCAGCTCCGTGCTCTGCGCCTTCATTGTGCCGGAGTGGAAGCGGTGTCTACTTGTCGCCCAGAGAGCGCGGTGCCGGCAGAGAAATGCTCCAGGCTGCTGCCTCTGCCCAAACACGCCTGGGCTCTGCACTTTCTCACTCAGCGCTAGGGAGCAGCACATTCGCTCTGCCTTGCAGCCTGAATCTGAACGGAAAGCTTCTCAGCTACGTCTCGCCCAGAGAACAGTTGTAGGTCAACGAGCTCACCCGGAGCTTACCCTCGACGCGTGGAAGCCTGTATTTGCAGCACATCCTAGTGGTAGTAGCCCTCTTTGCTTTCCAGCCTGCAACAGCGCCGGCAGATCGCGGTGCTCTCTGCACCTGCCTTCTCACTTCCAAGTACCACCGCCGAGCTTACAGCCTTGCAGGGAGCCCAGAGGCGGATAGGCGTGTCGCCCAGAAGAACGTGGCAGGACGAAAAGATGCTCTTCCTTTCTCCTGCTCCTTGCCCGAATTGGGGTGCTGTGTTGAAAGCCTTGCGCAGCGAAAAGCTACTGCAGCGAGTGTTTCTCTCCAAACGCGTTTCGCTGAGCGAGAGCTCCACGGACAGCTTGGACTCGGTGAAACAGCAAGAAAATGCTTGTAGTACGTCGAGCTGAAGGAAAATCCCCGCACAGCACACTGTGGCTGCGTGCAGCGTTGACGCTGAAGAGCGGCAAAGCTCCAAGCCACGGCTGGGCTTCACTTCTGTGCAGAGCACAGAAGGCGAAGAAGCAAGCAGCTGGGCACCGGGCTCATGTACTCGGGGGAGCCAATTTCAAATGGCCAGCCAAGAGCTGCTTCACGAGCAGCTGCAGCTGAGAATGCTCTGGCTGCTTCCGAAAGGAAGGCGCAGCCCTTGCACTCGTGGACACAAGCTGGCCAGAAGCAGCTTCCTAAACCTTCCGTGCTGCAGAGTGCATGCAGCTGGAGCACAGGCAGAAGGACGCGTCCAGAAAGAAGGCGTTCTTCAAGTACCCCCCCCTCCTCCAGGCAGCCTTGAAACTGAGCACAACACACCGCGCCCCGGCAGCTTCCTTCTCCCATAGACGGACCGTCCCCTTCTTCACTCTCGCACCTCCCTTGCCCACTTGCAGCAGCTGCTGCCAAAGAAAAAGGCTCCAGCAGTCAAAGCCTCTGCTGGGCTGCACTTTCATTTCCCCTTGCCTCACGTCAAAGCAGCAGAAACTCTCGGCTGCACTCTGTATTTCCAGTCCCCGCTGCATCTACCACTGTCAGCTCTGCATCTCCAAGCATAAACTTGGGCACAATGCTTTCCAGGGAAAGCTGGAAGAGAAATAGGTAGCAGCGCAAGTAGCCGCAGGTGGAACTTTCTGGTTTCAAGTGCTAACGTGAATCCGCACACAAGCGAGAGGCAGCCACGCTTCCTCTTGCAGCCTGTGCCATGCGCATAGCAGCTCCGTGCTCTGCGCCTTCATTGTGCCGGAGTGGAAGCGGTGTCTACTTGTCGCCCAGAGAGCGCGGTGCCGGCAGAGAAATGCTCCAGGCTGCTGCCTCTGCCCAAACACGCCTGGGCTCTGCACTTTCTCGCTCAGCGCTAGGGAGCAGCACATTCGCTCTGCCTTGCAGCCTGAATCTGAACGGAAAGCTTCTCAGCTACGTCTCGCCCAGAGAACAGTTGTAGGTCAACGAGCTCACCCGGAGCTTACCCTCGACGCGTGGAAGCCTGTATTTGCAGCACATCCTAGTGGTAGTAGCCCTCTTTGCTTTCCAGCCTGCAACAGCGCCGGCAGATCGCGGTGCTCTCTGCACCTGCCTTCTCACTTCCAAGTACCACCGCCGAGCTTACAGCCTTGCAGGGAGCCCAGAGGCGGATAGGCGTGTCGCCCAGAAGAACGTGGCAGGACGAAAAGATGCTCTTCCTTTCTCCTGCTCCTTGCCCGAATTGGGGTGCTGTGTTGAAAGCCTTGCGCAGCGAAAAGCTACTGCAGCGAGTGTTTCTCTCCAAACGCGTTTCGCTGAGCGAGAGCTCCACGGACAGCTTGGACTCGGTGAAACAGCAAGAAAATGCTTGTAGTACGTCGAGCTGAAGGAAAATCCCCGCACAGCACACTGTGGCTGCGTGCAGCGTTGACGCTGAAGAGCGGCAAAGCTCCAAGCCACGGCTGGGCTTCACTTCTGTCCAGAGCACAGAAGGCGAAGAAGCAAGCAGCTGGGCACCGGGCTCATGTACTCGGGGGAGCCAATTTCAAATGGCCAGCCAAGAGCTGCTTCACGAGCAGCTGCAGCTGAGAATGCTCTGGCTGCTTCCGAAAGGAAGGCGCAGCCCTTGCACTCGTGGACACAAGCTGGCCAGAAGCAGCTTCCTAAACCTTCCGTGCTGCAGAGTGCATGCAGCTGGAGCACAGGCAGAAGGACGCGTCCAGAAAGAAGGCGTTCTTCAAGTACCCCCCCCTCCTCCAGGCAGCCTTGAAACTGAGCACAACACACCGCGCCCCGGCAGCTTCCTTCTCCCATAGACGGACCGTCCCCTTCTTCACTCTCGCACCTCCCTTGCCCACTTGCAGCAGCTGCTGCCAAAGAAAAAGGCTCCAGCAGTCAAAGCCTCTGCTGGGCTGCACTTTCATTTCCCCTTGCCTCACGTCAAAGCAGCAGAAACTCTCGGCTGCACTCTGTATTTCCAGTCCCCGCTGCATCTACCACTGTCAGCTCTGCATCTCCAAGCATAAACTTGGGCACAATGCTTTCCAGGGAAAGCTGGAAGAGAAATAGGTAGCAGCGCAAGTAGCCGCAGGTGGAACTTTCTGGTTTCAAGTGCTAACGTGAATCCGCACACAAGCGAGAGGCAGCCACGCTTCCTCTTGCAGCCTGTGCCATGCGCATAGCAGCTCCGTGCTCTGCGCCTTCATTGTGCCGGAGTGGAAGCGGTGTCTACTTGTCGCCCAGAGAGCGCGGTGCCGGCAGAGAAATGCTCCAGGCTGCTGCCTCTGCCCAAACACGCCTGGGCTCTGCACTTTCTCGCTCAGCGCTAGGGAGCAGCACATTCGCTCTGCCTTGCAGCCTGAATCTGAACGGAAAGCTTCTCAGCTACGTCTCGCCCAGAGAACAGTTGTAGGTCAACGAGCTCACCCGGAGCTTACCCTCGACGCGTGGAAGCCTGTATTTGCAGCACATCCTAGTGGTAGTAGCCCTCTTTGCTTTCCAGCCTGCAACAGCGCCGGCAGATCGCGGTGCTCTCTGCACCTGCCTTCTCACTTCCAAGTACCACCGCCGAGCTTACAGCCTTGCAGGGAGCCCAGAGGCGGATAGGCGTGTCGCCCAGAAGAACGTGGCAGGACGAAAAGATGCTCTTCCTTTCTCCTGCTCCTTGCCCGAATTGGGGTGCTGTGTTGAAAGCCTTGCGCAGCGAAAAGCTACTGCAGCGAGTGTTTCTCTCCTGACGCAGTTCGCTGAGCGAGAGCTCCACGGACAGCTTGGACTCGGTGAAACAGCAAGAAAATGCTTGTAGTACGTCGAGCTGAAGGAAAATCCCCGCACAGCACACTGTGGCTGCGTGCAGCGTTGACGCTGAAGAGCGGCAAAGCTCCAAGCCACGGCTGGGCTTCACTTCTGTGCAGAGCACAGAAGGCGAAGAAGCAAGCAGCTGGGCACCGGGCTCATGTACTCGGGGGAGCCAATTTCAAATGGCCAGCCAAGAGCTGCTTCACGAGCAGCTGCAGCTGAGAATGCTCTGGCTGCTTCCGAAAGGAAGGCGCAGCCCTTGCACTCGTGGACACAAGCTGGCCAGAAGCAGCTTCCTAAACCTTCCGTGCTGCAGAGTGCATGCAGCTGGAGCACAGGCAGAAGGACGCGTCCAGAAAGAAGGCGTTCTTCAAGTACCCCCCCCTCCTCCAGGCAGCCTTGAAACTGAGCACAACACACCGCGCCCCGGCAGCTTCCTTCTCCCATAGACGGACCGTCCCCTTCTTCACTCTCGCACCTCCCTTGCCCACTTGCAGCAGCTGCTGCCAAAGAAAAAGGCTCCAGCAGTCAAAGCCTCTGCTGGGCTGCACTTTCATTTCCCCTTGCCTCACGTCAAAGCAGCAGAAACTCTCCGCTGCACTCTCTATTTCCAGTCCCCGCTGCATCTACCACTGTCAGCTCTGCATCTCCAAGCATAAACTTGGGCACAATGCTTTCCAGGGAAAGCTGGAAGAGAAATAGGTAGCAGCGCAAGTAGCCGCAGGTGGAACTTTCTGGTTTCAAGTGCTAACGTGAATCCGCACACAAGCGAGAGGCAGCCACGCTTCCTCTTGCAGCCTGTGCCATGCGCATAGCAGCTCCGTGCTCTGCGCCTTCATTGTGCCGGAGTGGAAGCGGTGTCTACTTGTCGCCCAGAGAGCGCGGTGCCGGCAGAGAAATGCTCCAGGCTGCTGCCTCTGCCCAAACACGCCTGGGCTCTGCACTTTCTCGCTCAGCGCTAGGGAGCAGCACATTCGCTCTGCCTTGCAGCCTGAATCTGAACGGAAAGCTTCTCAGCTACGTCTCGCCCAGAGAACAGTTGTAGGTCAACGAGCTCACCCGGAGCTTACCCTCGACGCGTGGAAGCCTGTATTTGCAGCACATCCTAGTGGTAGTAGCCCTCTTTGCTTTCCAGCCTGCAACAGCGCCGGCAGATCGCGGTGCTCTCTGCACCTGCCTTCTCACTTCCAAGTACCACCGCCGAGCTTACAGCCTTGCAGGGAGCCCAGAGGCGGATAGGCGTGTCGCCCAGAAGAACGTGGCAGGACGAAAAGATGCTCTTCCTTTCTCCTGCTCCTTGCCCGAATTGGGGTGCTGTGTTGAAAGCCTTGCGCAGCGAAAAGCTACTGCAGCGAGTGTTTCTCTCCAAACGCGTTTCGCTGAGCGAGAGCTCCACGGACAGCTTGGACTCGGTGAAACAGCAAGAAAATGCTTGTAGTACGTCGAGCTGAAGGAAAATCCCCGCACAGCACACTGTGGCTGCGTGCAGCGTTGACGCTGAAGAGCGGCAAAGCTCCAAGCCACGGCTGGGCTTCACTTCTGTGCAGAGCACAGAAGGCGAAGAAGCAAGCAGCTGGGCACCGGGCTCATGTACTCGGGGGAGCCAATTTCAAATGGCCAGCCAAGAGCTGCTTCACGAGCAGCTGCAGCTGAGAATGCTCTGGCTGCTTCCGAAAGGAAGGCGCAGCCCTTGCACTCGTGGACACAAGCTGGCCAGAAGCAGCTTCCTAAACCTTCCGTGCTGCAGAGTGCATGCAGCTGGAGCACAGGCAGAAGGACGCGTCCAGAAAGAAGGCGTTCTTCAAGTACCCCCCCCTCCTCCAGGCAGCCTTGAAACTGAGCACAACACACCGCGCCCCGGCAGCTTCCTTCTCCCATAGACGGACCGTCCCCTTCTTCACTCTCGCACCTCCCTTGCCCACTTGCAGCAGCTGCTGCCAAAGAAAAAGGCTCCAGCAGTCAAAGCCTCTGCTGGGCTGCACTTTCATTTCCCCTTGCCTCACGTCAAAGCAGCAGAAACTCTCCGCTGCACTCTCTATTTCCAGTCCCCGCTGCATCTACCACTGTCAGCTCTGCATCTCCAAGCATAAACTTGGGCACAATGCTTTCCAGGGAAAGCTGGAAGAGAAATAGGTAGCAGCGCAAGTAGCCGCAGGTGGAACTTTCTGGTTTCAAGTGCTAACGTGAATCCGCACACAAGCGAGAGGCAGCCACGCTTCCTCTTGCAGCCTGTGCCATGCGCATAGCAGCTCCGTGCTCTGCGCCTTCATTGTGCCGGAGTGGAAGCGGTGTCTACTTGTCGCCCAGAGAGCGCGGTGCCGGCAGAGAAATGCTCCAGGCTGCTGCCTCTGCCCAAACACGCCTGGGCTCTGCACTTTCTCGCTCAGCGCTAGGGAGCAGCACATTCGCTCTGCCTTGCAGCCTGAATCTGAACGGAAAGCTTCTCAGCTACGTCTCGCCCAGAGAACAGTTGTAGGTCAACGAGCTCACCCGGAGCTTACCCTCGACGCGTGGAAGCCTGTATTTGCAGCACATCCTAGTGGTAGTAGCCCTCTTTGCTTTCCAGCCTGCAACAGCGCCGGCAGATCGCGGTGCTCTCTGCACCTGCCTTCTCACTTCCAAGTACCACCGCCGAGCTTACAGCCTTGCAGGGAGCCCAGAGGCGGATAGGCGTGTCGCCCAGAAGAACGTGGCAGGACGAAAAGATGCTCTTCCTTTCTCCTGCTCCTTGCCCGAATTGGGGTGCTGTGTTGAAAGCCTTGCGCAGCGAAAAGCTACTGCAGCGAGTGTTTCTCTCCTGACGCAGTTCGCTGAGCGAGAGCTCCACGGACAGCTTGGACTCGGTGAAACAGCAAGAAAATGCTTGTAGTACGTCGAGCTGAAGGAAAATCCCCGCACAGCACACTGTGGCTGCGTGCAGCGTTGACGCTGAAGAGCGGCAAAGCTCCAAGCCACGGCTGGGCTTCACTTCTGTCCAGAGCACAGAAGGCGAAGAAGCAAGCAGCTGGGCACCGGGCTCATGTACTCGGGGGAGCCAATTTCAAATGGCCAGCCAAGAGCTGCTTCACGAGCAGCTGCAGCTGAGAATGCTCTGGCTGCTTCCGAAAGGAAGGCGCAGCCCTTGCACTCGTGGACACAAGCTGGCCAGAAGCAGCTTCCTAAACCTTCCGTGCTGCAGAGTGCATGCAGCTGGAGCACAGGCAGAAGGACGCGTCCAGAAAGAAGGCGTTCTTCAAGTACCCCCCCCTCCTCCAGGCAGCCTTGAAACTGAGCACAACACACCGCGCCCCGGCAGCTTCCTTCTCCCATAGACGGACCGTCCCCTTCTTCACTCTCGCACCTCCCTTGCCCACTTGCAGCAGCTGCTGCCAAAGAAAAAGGCTCCAGCAGTCAAAGCCTCTGCTGGGCTGCACTTTCATTTCCCCTTGCCTCACGTCAAAGCAGCAGAAACTCTCGGCTGCACTCTGTATTTCCAGTCCCCGCTGCATCTACCACTGTCAGCTCTGCATCTCCAAGCATAAACTTGGGCACAATGCTTTCCAGGGAAAGCTGGAAGAGAAATAGGTAGCAGCGCAAGTAGCCGCAGGTGGAACTTTCTGGTTTCAAGTGCTAACGTGAATCCGCACACAAGCGAGAGGCAGCCACGCTTCCTCTTGCAGCCTGTGCCATGCGCATAGCAGCTCCGTGCTCTGCGCCTTCATTGTGCCGGAGTGGAAGCGGTGTCTACTTGTCGCCCAGAGAGCGCGGTGCCGGCAGAGAAATGCTCCAGGCTGCTGCCTCTGCCCAAACACGCCTGGGCTCTGCACTTTCTCACTCAGCGCTAGGGAGCAGCACATTCGCTCTGCCTTGCAGCCTGAATCTGAACGGAAAGCTTCTCAGCTACGTCTCGCCCAGAGAACAGTTGTAGGTCAACGAGCTCACCCGGAGCTTACCCTCGACGCGTGGAAGCCTGTATTTGCAGCACATCCTAGTGGTAGTAGCCCTCTTTGCTTTCCAGCCTGCAACAGCGCCGGCAGATCGCGGTGCTCTCTGCACCTGCCTTCTCACTTCCAAGTACCACCGCCGAGCTTACAGCCTTGCAGGGAGCCCAGAGGCGGATAGGCGTGTCGCCCAGAAGAACGTGGCAGGACGAAAAGATGCTCTTCCTTTCTCCTGCTCCTTGCCCGAATTGGGGTGCTGTGTTGAAAGCCTTGCGCAGCGAAAAGCTACTGCAGCGAGTGTTTCTCTCCTGACGCAGTTCGCTGAGCGAGAGCTCCACGGACAGCTTGGACTCGGTGAAACAGCAAGAAAATGCTTGTAGTACGTCGAGCTGAAGGAAAATCCCCGCACAGCACACTGTGGCTGCGTGCAGCGTTGACGCTGAAGAGCGGCAAAGCTCCAAGCCACGGCTGGGCTTCACTTCTGTCCAGAGCACAGAAGGCGAAGAAGCAAGCAGCTGGGCACCGGGCTCATGTACTCGGGGGAGCGAATTTCAAATGGCCAGCCAAGAGCTGCTTCACGAGCAGCTGCAGCTGAGAATGCTCTGGCTGCTTCCGAAAGGAAGGCGCAGCCCTTGCACTCGTGGACACAAGCTGGCCAGAAGCAGCTTCCTAAACCTTCCGTGCTGCAGAGTGCATGCAGCTGGAGCACAGGCAGAAGGACGCGTCCAGAAAGAAGGCGTTCTTCAAGTACCCCCCCCCTCCTCCAGGCAGCCTTGAAACTGAGCACAACACACCGCGCCCCGGCAGCTTCCTTCTCCCATAGACGGACCGTCCCCTTCTTCACTCTCGCACCTCCCTTGCCCACTTGCAGCAGCTGCTGCCAAAGAAAAAGGCTCCAGCAGTCAAAGCCTCTGCTGGGCTGCACTTTCATTTCCCCTTGCCTCACGTCAAAGCAGCAGAAACTCTCCGCTGCACTCTGTATTTCCAGTCCCCGCTGCATCTACCACTGTCAGCTCTGCATCTCCAAGCATAAACTTGGGCACAATGCTTTCCAGGGAAAGCTGGAAGAGAAATAGGTAGCAGCGCAAGTAGCCGCAGGTGGAACTTTCTGGTTTCAAGTGCTAACGTGAATCCGCACACAAGCGAGAGGCAGCCACGCTTCCTCTTGCAGCCTGTGCCATGCGCATAGCAGCTCCGTGCTCTGCGCCTTCATTGTGCCGGAGTGGAAGCGGTGTCTACTTGTCGCCCAGAGAGCGCGGTGCCGGCAGAGAAATGCTCCAGGCTGCTGCCTCTGCCCAAACACGCCTGGGCTCTGCACTTTCTCGCTCAGCGCTAGGGAGCAGCACATTCGCTCTGCCTTGCAGCCTGAATCTGAACGGAAAGCTTCTCAGCTACGTCTCGCCCAGAGAACAGTTGTAGGTCAACGAGCTCACCCGGAGCTTACCCTCGACGCGTGGAAGCCTGTATTTGCAGCACATCCTAGTGGTAGTAGCCCTCTTTGCTTTCCAGCCTGCAACAGCGCCGGCAGATCGCGGTGCTCTCTGCACCTGCCTTCTCACTTCCAAGTACCACCGCCGAGCTTACAGCCTTGCAGGGAGCCCAGAGGCGGATAGGCGTGTCGCCCAGAAGAACGTGGCAGGACGAAAAGATGCTCTTCCTTTCTCCTGCTCCTTGCCCGAATTGGGGTGCTGTGTTGAAAGCCTTGCGCAGCGAAAAGCTACTGCAGCGAGTGTTTCTCTCCAAACGCGTTTCGCTGAGCGAGAGCTCCACGGACAGCTTGGACTCGGTGAAACAGCAAGAAAATGCTTGTAGTACGTCGAGCTGAAGGAAAATCCCCGCACAGCACCCTGTGGCTGCGTGCAGCGTTGACGCTGAAGAGCGGCAAAGCTCCAAGCCACGGCTGGGCTTCACTTCTGTCCAGAGCACAGAAGGCGAAGAAGCAAGCAGCTGGGCACCGGGCTCATGTACTCGGGGGAGCCAATTTCAAATGGCCAGCCAAGAGCTGCTTCACGAGCAGCTGCAGCTGAGAATGCTCTGGCTGCTTCCGAAAGGAAGGCGCAGCCCTTGCACTCGTGGACACAAGCTGGCCAGAAGCAGCTTCCTAAACCTTCCGTGCTGCAGAGTGCATGCAGCTGGAGCACAGGCAGAAGGACGCGTCCAGAAAGAAGGCGTTCTTCAAGTACCCCCCCCTCCTCCAGGCAGCCTTGAAACTGAGCACAACACACCGCGCCCCGGCAGCTTCCTTCTCCCATAGACGGACCGTCCCCTTCTTCACTCTCGCACCTCCCTTGCCCACTTGCAGCAGCTGCTGCCAAAGAAAAAGGCTCCAGCAGTCAAAGCCTCTGCTGGGCTGCACTTTCATTTCCCCTTGCCTCACGTCAAAGCAGCAGAAACTCTCCGCTGCACTCTGTATTTCCAGTCCCCGCTGCATCTACCACTGTCAGCTCTGCATCTCCAAGCATAAACTTGGGCACAATGCTTTCCAGGGAAAGCTGGAAGAGAAATAGGTAGCAGCGCAAGTAGCCGCAGGTGGAACTTTCTGGTTTCAAGTGCTAACGTGAATCCGCACACAAGCGAGAGGCAGCCACGCTTCCTCTTGCAGCCTGTGCCATGCGCATAGCAGCTCCGTGCTCTGCGCCTTCATTGTGCCAGAGTGGAAGCGGTGTCTACTTGTCGCCCAGAGAGCGCGGTGCCGGCAGAGAAATGCTCCAGGCTGCTGCCTCTGCCCAAACACGCCTGGGCTCTGCACTTTCTCGCTCAGCGCTAGGGAGCAGCACATTCGCTCTGCCTTGCAGCCTGAATCTGAACGGAAAGCTTCTCAGCTACGTCTCGCCCAGAGAACAGTTGTAGGTCAACGAGCTCACCCGGAGCTTACCCTCGACGCGTGGAAGCCTGTATTTGCAGCACATCCTAGTGGTAGTAGCCCTCTTTGCTTTCCAGCCTGCAACAGCGCCGGCAGATCGCGGTGCTCTCTGCACCTGCCTTCTCACTTCCAAGTACCACCGCCGAGCTTACAGCCTTGCAGGGAGCCCAGAGGCGGATAGGCGTGTCGCCCAGAAGAACGTGGCAGGACGAAAAGATGCTCTTCCTTTCTCCTGCTCCTTGCCCGAATTGGGGTGCTGTGTTGAAAGCCTTGCGCAGCGAAAAGCTACTGCAGCGAGTGTTTCTCTCCTGACGCAGTTCGCTGAGCGAGAGCTCCACGGACAGCTTGGACTCGGTGAAACAGCAAGAAAATGCTTGTAGTACGTCGAGCTGAAGGAAAATCCCCGCACAGCACACTGTGGCTGCGTGCAGCGTTGACGCTGAAGAGCGGCAAAGCTCCAAGCCACGGCTGGGCTTCACTTCTGTCCAGAGCACAGAAGGCGAAGAAGCAAGCAGCTGGGCACCGGGCTCATGTACTCGGGGGAGCGAATTTCAAATGGCCAGCCAAGAGCTGCTTCACGAGCAGCTGCAGCTGAGAATGCTCTGGCTGCTTCCGAAAGGAAGGCGCAGCCCTTGCACTCGTGGACACAAGCTGGCCAGAAGCAGCTTCCTAAACCTTCCGTGCTGCAGAGTGCATGCAGCTGGAGCACAGGCAGAAGGACGCGTCCAGAAAGAAGGCGTTCTTCAAGTACCCCCCCCCTCCTCCAGGCAGCCTTGAAACTGAGCACAACACACCGCGCCCCGGCAGCTTCCTTCTCCCATAGACGGACCGTCCCCTTCTTCACTCTCGCACCTCCCTTGCCCACTTGCAGCAGCTGCTGCCAAAGAAAAAGGCTCCAGCAGTCAAAGCCTCTGCTGGGCTGCACTTTCATTTCCCCTTGCCTCACGTCAAAGCAGCAGAAACTCTCGGCTGCACTCTCTATTTCCAGTCCCCGCTGCATCTACCACTGTCAGCTCTGCATCTCCAAGCATAAACTTGGGCACAATGCTTTCCAGGGAAAGCTGGAAGAGAAATAGGTAGCAGCGCAAGTAGCCGCAGGTGGAACTTTCTGGTTTCAAGTGCTAACGTGAATCCGCACACAAGCGAGAGGCAGCCACGCTTCCTCTTGCAGCCTGTGCCATGCGCATAGCAGCTCCGTGCTCTGCGCCTTCATTGTGCCGGAGTGGAAGCGGTGTCTACTTGTCGCCCAGAGAGCGCGGTGCCGGCAGAGAAATGCTCCAGGCTGCTGCCTCTGCCCAAACACGCCTGGGCTCTGCACTTTCTCGCTCAGCGCTAGGGAGCAGCACATTCGCTCTGCCTTGCAGCCTGAATCTGAACGGAAAGCTTCTCAGCTACGTCTCGCCCAGAGAACAGTTGTAGGTCAACGAGCTCACCCGGAGCTTACCCTCGACGCGTGGAAGCCTGTATTTGCAGCACATCCTAGTGGTAGTAGCCCTCTTTGCTTTCCAGCCTGCAACAGCGCCGGCAGATCGCGGTGCTCTCTGCACCTGCCTTCTCACTTCCAAGTACCACCGCCGAGCTTACAGCCTTGCAGGGAGCCCAGAGGCGGATAGGCGTGTCGCCCAGAAGAACGTGGCAGGACGAAAAGATGCTCTTCCTTTCTCCTGCTCCTTGCCCGAATTGGGGTGCTGTGTTGAAAGCCTTGCGCAGCGAAAAGCTACTGCAGCGAGTGTTTCTCTCCAAACGTGTTTCGCTGAGCGAGAGCTCCACGGACAGCTTGGACTCGGTGAAACAGCAAGAAAATGCTTGTAGTACGTCGAGCTGAAGGAAAATCCCCGCACAGCACACTGTGGCTGCGTGCAGCGTTGACGCTGAAGAGCGGCAAAGCTCCAAGCCACGGCTGGGCTTCACTTCTGTGCAGAGCACAGAAGGCGAAGAAGCAAGCAGCTGGGCACCGGGCTCATGTACTCGGGGGAGCCAATTTCAAATGGCCAGCCAAGAGCTGCTTCACGAGCAGCTGCAGCTGAGAATGCTCTGGCTGCTTCCGAAAGGAAGGCGCAGCCCTTGCACTCGTGGACACAAGCTGGCCAGAAGCAGCTTCCTAAACCTTCCGTGCTGCAGAGTGCATGCAGCTGGAGCACAGGCAGAAGGACGCGTCCAGAAAGAAGGCGTTCTTCAAGTACCCCCCCCTCCTCCAGGCAGCCTTGAAACTGAGCACAACACACCGCGCCCCGGCAGCTTCCTTCTCCCATAGACGGACCGTCCCCTTCTTCACTCTCGCACCTCCCTTGCCCACTTGCAGCAGCTGCTGCCAAAGAAAAAGGCTCCAGCAGTCAAAGCCTCTGCTGGGCTGCACTTTCATTTCCCCTTGCCTCACGTCAAAGCAGCAGAAACTCTCCGCTGCACTCTGTATTTCCAGTCCCCGCTGCATCTACCACTGTCAGCTCTGCATCTCCAAGCATAAACTTGGGCACAATGCTTTCCAGGGAAAGCTGGAAGAGAAATAGGTAGCAGCGCAAGTAGCCGCAGGTGGAACTTTCTGGTTTCAAGTGCTAACGTGAATCCGCACACAAGCGAGAGGCAGCCACGCTTCCTCTTGCAGCCTGTGCCATGCGCATAGCAGCTCCGTGCTCTGCGCCTTCATTGTGCCGGAGTGGAAGCGGTGTCTACTTGTCGCCCAGAGAGCGCGGTGCCGGCAGAGAAATGCTCCAGGCTGCTGCCTCTGCCCAAACACGCCTGGGCTCTGCACTTTCTCGCTCAGCGCTAGGGAGCAGCACATTCGCTCTGCCTTGCAGCCTGAATCTGAACGGAAAGCTTCTCAGCTACGTCTCGCCCAGAGAACAGTTGTAGGTCAACGAGCTCACCCGGAGCTTACCCTCGACGCGTGGAAGCCTGTATTTGCAGCACATCCTAGTGGTAGTAGCCCTCTTTGCTTTCCAGCCTGCAACAGCGCCGGCAGATCGCGGTGCTCTCTGCACCTGCCTTCTCACTTCCAAGTACCACCGCCGAGCTTACAGCCTTGCAGGGAGCCCAGAGGCGGATAGGCGTGTCGCCCAGAAGAACGTGGCAGGACGAAAAGATGCTCTTCCTTTCTCCTGCTCCTTGCCCGAATTGGGGTGCTGTGTTGAAAGCCTTGCGCAGCGAAAAGCTACTGCAGCGAGTGTTTCTCTCCTGACGCAGTTCGCTGAGCGAGAGCTCCACGGACAGCTTGGACTCGGTGAAACAGCAAGAAAATGCTTGTAGTACGTCGAGCTGAAGGAAAATCCCCGCACAGCACACTGTGGCTGCGTGCAGCGTTGACGCTGAAGAGCGGCAAAGCTCCAAGCCACGGCTGGGCTTCACTTCTGTCCAGAGCACAGAAGGCGAAGAAGCAAGCAGCTGGGCACCGGGCTCATGTACTCGGGGGAGCCAATTTCAAATGGCCAGCCAAGAGCTGCTTCACGAGCAGCTGCAGCTGAGAATGCTCTGGCTGCTTCCGAAAGGAAGGCGCAGCCCTTGCACTCGTGGACACAAGCTGGCCAGAAGCAGCTTCCTAAACCTTCCGTGCTGCAGAGTGCATGCAGCTGGAGCACAGGCAGAAGGACGCGTCCAGAAAGAAGGCGTTCTTCAAGTACCCCCCCCTCCTCCAGGCAGCCTTGAAACTGAGCACAACACACCGCGCCCCGGCAGCTTCCTTCTCCCATAGACGGACCGTCCCCTTCTTCACTCTCGCACCTCCCTTGCCCACTTGCAGCAGCTGCTGCCAAAGAAAAAGGCTCCAGCAGTCAAAGCCTCTGCTGGGCTGCACTTTCATTTCCCCTTGCCTCACGTCAAAGCAGCAGAAACTCTCCGCTGCACTCTCTATTTCCAGTCCCCGCTGCATCTACCACTGTCAGCTCTGCATCTCCAAGCATAAACTTGGGCACAATGCTTTCCAGGGAAAGCTGGAAGAGAAATAGGTAGCAGCGCAAGTAGCCGCAGGTGGAACTTTCTGGTTTCAAGTGCTAACGTGAATCCGCACACAAGCGAGAGGCAGCCACGCTTCCTCTTGCAGCCTGTGCCATGCGCATAGCAGCTCCGTGCTCTGCGCCTTCATTGTGCCGGAGTGGAAGCGGTGTCTACTTGTCGCCCAGAGAGCGCGGTGCCGGCAGAGAAATGCTCCAGGCTGCTGCCTCTGCCCAAACACGCCTGGGCTCTGCACTTTCTCACTCAGCGCTAGGGAGCAGCACATTCGCTCTGCCTTGCAGCCTGAATCTGAACGGAAAGCTTCTCAGCTACGTCTCGCCCAGAGAACAGTTGTAGGTCAACGAGCTCACCCGGAGCTTACCCTCGACGCGTGGAAGCCTGTATTTGCAGCACATCCTAGTGGTAGTAGCCCTCTTTGCTTTCCAGCCTGCAACAGCGCCGGCAGATCGCGGTGCTCTCTGCACCTGCCTTCTCACTTCCAAGTACCACCGCCGAGCTTACAGCCTTGCAGGGAGCCCAGAGGCGGATAGGCGTGTCGCCCAGAAGAACGTGGCAGGACGAAAAGATGCTCTTCCTTTCTCCTGCTCCTTGCCCGAATTGGGGTGCTGTGTTGAAAGCCTTGCGCAGCGAAAAGCTACTGCAGCGAGTGTTTCTCTCCAAACGCGTTTCGCTGAGCGAGAGCTCCACGGACAGCTTGGACTCGGTGAAACAGCAAGAAAATGCTTGTAGTACGTCGAGCTGAAGGAAAATCCCCGCACAGCACACTGTGGCTGCGTGCAGCGTTGACGCTGAAGAGCGGCAAAGCTCCAAGCCACGGCTGGGCTTCACTTCTGTGCAGAGCACAGAAGGCGAAGAAGCAAGCAGCTGGGCACCGGGCTCATGTACTCGGGGGAGCCAATTTCAAATGGCCAGCCAAGAGCTGCTTCACGAGCAGCTGCAGCTGAGAATGCTCTGGCTGCTTCCGAAAGGAAGGCGCAGCCCTTGCACTCGTGGACACAAGCTGGCCAGAAGCAGCTTCCTAAACCTTCCGTGCTGCAGAGTGCATGCAGCTGGAGCACAGGCAGAAGGACGCGTCCAGAAAGAAGGCGTTCTTCAAGTACCCCCCCCTCCTCCAGGCAGCCTTGAAACTGAGCACAACACACCGCGCCCCGGCAGCTTCCTTCTCCCATAGACGGACCGTCCCCTTCTTCACTCTCGCACCTCCCTTGCCCACTTGCAGCAGCTGCTGCCAAAGAAAAAGGCTCCAGCAGTCAAAGCCTCTGCTGGGCTGCACTTTCATTTCCCCTTGCCTCACGTCAAAGCAGCAGAAACTCTCGGCTGCACTCTGTATTTCCAGTCCCCGCTGCATCTACCACTGTCAGCTCTGCATCTCCAAGCATAAACTTGGGCACAATGCTTTCCAGGGAAAGCTGGAAGAGAAATAGGTAGCAGCGCAAGTAGCCGCAGGTGGAACTTTCTGGTTTCAAGTGCTAACGTGAATCCGCACACAAGCGAGAGGCAGCCACGCTTCCTCTTGCAGCCTGTGCCATGCGCATAGCAGCTCCGTGCTCTGCGCCTTCATTGTGCCAGAGTGGAAGCGGTGTCTACTTGTCGCCCAGAGAGCGCGGTGCCGGCAGAGAAATGCTCCAGGCTGCTGCCTCTGCCCAAACACGCCTGGGCTCTGCACTTTCTCGCTCAGCGCTAGGGAGCAGCACATTCGCTCTGCCTTGCAGCCTGAATCTGAACGGAAAGCTTCTCAGCTACGTCTCGCCCAGAGAACAGTTGTAGGTCAACGAGCTCACCCGGAGCTTACCCTCGACGCGTGGAAGCCTGTATTTGCAGCACATCCTAGTGGTAGTAGCCCTCTTTGCTTTCCAGCCTGCAACAGCGCCGGCAGATCGCGGTGCTCTCTGCACCTGCCTTCTCACTTCCAAGTACCACCGCCGAGCTTACAGCCTTGCAGGGAGCCCAGAGGCGGATAGGCGTGTCGCCCAGAAGAACGTGGCAGGACGAAAAGATGCTCTTCCTTTCTCCTGCTCCTTGCCCGAATTGGGGTGCTGTGTTGAAAGCCTTGCGCAGCGAAAAGCTACTGCAGCGAGTGTTTCTCTCCTGACGCAGTTCGCTGAGCGAGAGCTCCACGGACAGCTTGGACTCGGTGAAACAGCAAGAAAATGCTTGTAGTACGTCGAGCTGAAGGAAAATCCCCGCACAGCACACTGTGGCTGCGTGCAGCGTTGACGCTGAAGAGCGGCAAAGCTCCAAGCCACGGCTGGGCTTCACTTCTGTCCAGAGCACAGAAGGCGAAGAAGCAAGCAGCTGGGCACCGGGCTCATGTACTCGGGGGAGCGAATTTCAAATGGCCAGCCAAGAGCTGCTTCACGAGCAGCTGCAGCTGAGAATGCTCTGGCTGCTTCCGAAAGGAAGGCGCAGCCCTTGCACTCGTGGACACAAGCTGGCCAGAAGCAGCTTCCTAAACCTTCCGTGCTGCAGAGTGCATGCAGCTGGAGCACAGGCAGAAGGACGCGTCCAGAAAGAAGGCGTTCTTCAAGTACCCCCCCCTCCTCCAGGCAGCCTTGAAACTGAGCACAACACACCGCGCCCCGGCAGCTTCCTTCTCCCATAGACGGACCGTCCCCTTCTTCACTCTCGCACCTCCCTTGCCCACTTGCAGCAGCTGCTGCCAAAGAAAAAGGCTCCAGCAGTCAAAGCCTCTGCTGGGCTGCACTTTCATTTCCCCTTGCCTCACGTCAAAGCAGCAGAAACTCTCGGCTGCACTCTGTATTTCCAGTCCCCGCTGCATCTACCACTGTCAGCTCTGCATCTCCAAGCATAAACTTGGGCACAATGCTTTCCAGGGAAAGCTGGAAGAGAAATAGGTAGCAGCGCAAGTAGCCGCAGGTGGAACTTTCTGGTTTCAAGTGCTAACGTGAATCCGCACACAAGCGAGAGGCAGCCACGCTTCCTCTTGCAGCCTGTGCCATGCGCATAGCAGCTCCGTGCTCTGCGCCTTCATTGTGCCGGAGTGGAAGCGGTGTCTACTTGTCGCCCAGAGAGCGCGGTGCCGGCAGAGAAATGCTCCAGGCTGCTGCCTCTGCCCAAACACGCCTGGGCTCTGCACTTTCTCGCTCAGCGCTAGGGAGCAGCACATTCGCTCTGCCTTGCAGCCTGAATCTGAACGGAAAGCTTCTCAGCTACGTCTCGCCCAGAGAACAGTTGTAGGTCAACGAGCTCACCCGGAGCTTACCCTCGACGCGTGGAAGCCTGTATTTGCAGCACATCCTAGTGGTAGTAGCCCTCTTTGCTTTCCAGCCTGCAACAGCGCCGGCAGATCGCGGTGCTCTCTGCACCTGCCTTCTCACTTCCAAGTACCACCGCCGAGCTTACAGCCTTGCAGGGAGCCCAGAGGCGGATAGGCGTGTCGCCCAGAAGAACGTGGCAGGACGAAAAGATGCTCTTCCTTTCTCCTGCTCCTTGCCCGAATTGGGGTGCTGTGTTGAAAGCCTTGCGCAGCGAAAAGCTACTGCAGCGAGTGTTTCTCTCCTGACGCAGTTCGCTGAGCGAGAGCTCCACGGACAGCTTGGACTCGGTGAAACAGCAAGAAAATGCTTGTAGTACGTCGAGCTGAAGGAAAATCCCCGCACAGCACACTGTGGCTGCGTGCAGCGTTGACGCTGAAGAGCGGCAAAGCTCCAAGCCACGGCTGGGCTTCACTTCTGTCCAGAGCACAGAAGGCGAAGAAGCAAGCAGCTGGGCACCGGGCTCATGTACTCGGGGGAGCCAATTTCAAATGGCCAGCCAAGAGCTGCTTCACGAGCAGCTGCAGCTGAGAATGCTCTGGCTGCTTCCGAAAGGAAGGCGCAGCCCTTGCACTCGTGGACACAAGCTGGCCAGAAGCAGCTTCCTAAACCTTCCGTGCTGCAGAGTGCATGCAGCTGGAGCACAGGCAGAAGGACGCGTCCAGAAAGAAGGCGTTCTTCAAGTACCCCCCCCTCCTCCAGGCAGCCTTGAAACTGAGCACAACACACCGCGCCCCGGCAGCTTCCTTCTCCCATAGACGGACCGTCCCCTTCTTCACTCTCGCACCTCCCTTGCCCACTTGCAGCAGCTGCTGCCAAAGAAAAAGGCTCCAGCAGTCAAAGCCTCTGCTGGGCTGCACTTTCATTTCCCCTTGCCTCACGTCAAAGCAGCAGAAACTCTCCGCTGCACTCTCTATTTCCAGTCCCCGCTGCATCTACCACTGTCAGCTCTGCATCTCCAAGCATAAACTTGGGCACAATGCTTTCCAGGGAAAGCTGGAAGAGAAATAGGTAGCAGCGCAAGTAGCCGCAGGTGGAACTTTCTGGTTTCAAGTGCTAACGTGAATCCGCACACAAGCGAGAGGCAGCCACGCTTCCTCTTGCAGCCTGTGCCATGCGCATAGCAGCTCCGTGCTCTGCGCCTTCATTGTGCCGGAGTGGAAGCGGTGTCTACTTGTCGCCCAGAGAGCGCGGTGCCGGCAGAGAAATGCTCCAGGCTGCTGCCTCTGCCCAAACACGCCTGGGCTCTGCACTTTCTCGCTCAGCGCTAGGGAGCAGCACATTCGCTCTGCCTTGCAGCCTGAATCTGAACGGAAAGCTTCTCAGCTACGTCTCGCCCAGAGAACAGTTGTAGGTCAACGAGCTCACCCGGAGCTTACCCTCGACGCGTGGAAGCCTGTATTTGCAGCACATCCTAGTGGTAGTAGCCCTCTTTGCTTTCCAGCCTGCAACAGCGCCGGCAGATCGCGGTGCTCTCTGCACCTGCCTTCTCACTTCCAAGTACCACCGCCGAGCTTACAGCCTTGCAGGGAGCCCAGAGGCGGATAGGCGTGTCGCCCAGAAGAACGTGGCAGGACGAAAAGATGCTCTTCCTTTCTCCTGCTCCTTGCCCGAATTGGGGTGCTGTGTTGAAAGCCTTGCGCAGCGAAAAGCTACTGCAGCGAGTGTTTCTCTCCTGACGCAGTTCGCTGAGCGAGAGCTCCACGGACAGCTTGGACTCGGTGAAACAGCAAGAAAATGCTTGTAGTACGTCGAGCTGAAGGAAAATCCCCGCACAGCACACTGTGGCTGCGTGCAGCGTTGACGCTGAAGAGCGGCAAAGCTCCAAGCCACGGCTGGGCTTCACTTCTGTCCAGAGCACAGAAGGCGAAGAAGCAAGCAGCTGGGCACCGGGCTCATGTACTCGGGGGAGCCAATTTCAAATGGCCAGCCAAGAGCTGCTTCACGAGCAGCTGCAGCTGAGAATGCTCTGGCTGCTTCCGAAAGGAAGGCGCAGCCCTTGCACTCGTGGACACAAGCTGGCCAGAAGCAGCTTCCTAAACCTTCCGTGCTGCAGAGTGCATGCAGCTGGAGCACAGGCAGAAGGACGCGTCCAGAAAGAAGGCGTTCTTCAAGTACCCCCCCCTCCTCCAGGCAGCCTTGAAACTGAGCACAACACACCGCGCCCCGGCAGCTTCCTTCTCCCATAGACGGACCGTCCCCTTCTTCACTCTCGCACCTCCCTTGCCCACTTGCAGCAGCTGCTGCCAAAGAAAAAGGCTCCAGCAGTCAAAGCCTCTGCTGGGCTGCACTTTCATTTCCCCTTGCCTCACGTCAAAGCAGCAGAAACTCTCGGCTGCACTCTGTATTTCCAGTCCCCGCTGCATCTACCACTGTCAGCTCTGCATCTCCAAGCATAAACTTGGGCACAATGCTTTCCAGGGAAAGCTGGAAGAGAAATAGGTAGCAGCGCAAGTAGCCGCAGGTGGAACTTTCTGGTTTCAAGTGCTAACGTGAATCCGCACACAAGCGAGAGGCAGCCACGCTTCCTCTTGCAGCCTGTGCCATGCGCATAGCAGCTCCGTGCTCTGCGCCTTCATTGTGCCGGAGTGGAAGCGGTGTCTACTTGTCGCCCAGAGAGCGCGGTGCCGGCAGAGAAATGCTCCAGGCTGCTGCCTCTGCCCAAACACGCCTGGGCTCTGCACTTTCTCACTCAGCGCTAGGGAGCAGCACATTCGCTCTGCCTTGCAGCCTGAATCTGAACGGAAAGCTTCTCAGCTACGTCTCGCCCAGAGAACAGTTGTAGGTCAACGAGCTCACCCGGAGCTTACCCTCGACGCGTGGAAGCCTGTATTTGCAGCACATCCTAGTGGTAGTAGCCCTCTTTGCTTTCCAGCCTGCAACAGCGCCGGCAGATCGCGGTGCTCTCTGCACCTGCCTTCTCACTTCCAAGTACCACCGCCGAGCTTACAGCCTTGCAGGGAGCCCAGAGGCGGATAGGCGTGTCGCCCAGAAGAACGTGGCAGGACGAAAAGATGCTCTTCCTTTCTCCTGCTCCTTGCCCGAATTGGGGTGCTGTGTTGAAAGCCTTGCGCAGCGAAAAGCTACTGCAGCGAGTGTTTCTCTCCTGACGCAGTTCGCTGAGCGAGAGCTCCACGGACAGCTTGGACTCGGTGAAACAGCAAGAAAATGCTTGTAGTACGTCGAGCTGAAGGAAAATCCCCGCACAGCACACTGTGGCTGCGTGCAGCGTTGACGCTGAAGAGCGGCAAAGCTCCAAGCCACGGCTGGGCTTCACTTCTGTCCAGAGCACAGAAGGCGAAGAAGCAAGCAGCTGGGCACCGGGCTCATGTACTCGGGGGAGCGAATTTCAAATGGCCAGCCAAGAGCTGCTTCACGAGCAGCTGCAGCTGAGAATGCTCTGGCTGCTTCCGAAAGGAAGGCGCAGCCCTTGCACTCGTGGACACAAGCTGGCCAGAAGCAGCTTCCTAAACCTTCCGTGCTGCAGAGTGCATGCAGCTGGAGCACAGGCAGAAGGACGCGTCCAGAAAGAAGGCGTTCTTCAAGTACCCCCCCCCTCCTCCAGGCAGCCTTGAAACTGAGCACAACACACCGCGCCCCGGCAGCTTCCTTCTCCCATAGACGGACCGTCCCCTTCTTCACTCTCGCACCTCCCTTGCCCACTTGCAGCAGCTGCTGCCAAAGAAAAAGGCTCCAGCAGTCAAAGCCTCTGCTGGGCTGCACTTTCATTTCCCCTTGCCTCACGTCAAAGCAGCAGAAACTCTCCGCTGCACTCTGTATTTCCAGTCCCCGCTGCATCTACCACTGTCAGCTCTGCATCTCCAAGCATAAACTTGGGCACAATGCTTTCCAGGGAAAGCTGGAAGAGAAATAGGTAGCAGCGCAAGTAGCCGCAGGTGGAACTTTCTGGTTTCAAGTGCTAACGTGAATCCGCACACAAGCGAGAGGCAGCCACGCTTCCTCTTGCAGCCTGTGCCATGCGCATAGCAGCTCCGTGCTCTGCGCCTTCATTGTGCCGGAGTGGAAGCGGTGTCTACTTGTCGCCCAGAGAGCGCGGTGCCGGCAGAGAAATGCTCCAGGCTGCTGCCTCTGCCCAAACACGCCTGGGCTCTGCACTTTCTCGCTCAGCGCTAGGGAGCAGCACATTCGCTCTGCCTTGCAGCCTGAATCTGAACGGAAAGCTTCTCAGCTACGTCTCGCCCAGAGAACAGTTGTAGGTCAACGAGCTCACCCGGAGCTTACCCTCGACGCGTGGAAGCCTGTATTTGCAGCACATCCTAGTGGTAGTAGCCCTCTTTGCTTTCCAGCCTGCAACAGCGCCGGCAGATCGCGGTGCTCTCTGCACCTGCCTTCTCACTTCCAAGTACCACCGCCGAGCTTACAGCCTTGCAGGGAGCCCAGAGGCGGATAGGCGTGTCGCCCAGAAGAACGTGGCAGGACGAAAAGATGCTCTTCCTTTCTCCTGCTCCTTGCCCGAATTGGGGTGCTGTGTTGAAAGCCTTGCGCAGCGAAAAGCTACTGCAGCGAGTGTTTCTCTCCAAACGCGTTTCGCTGAGCGAGAGCTCCACGGACAGCTTGGACTCGGTGAAACAGCAAGAAAATGCTTGTAGTACGTCGAGCTGAAGGAAAATCCCCGCACAGCACCCTGTGGCTGCGTGCAGCGTTGACGCTGAAGAGCGGCAAAGCTCCAAGCCACGGCTGGGCTTCACTTCTGTCCAGAGCACAGAAGGCGAAGAAGCAAGCAGCTGGGCACCGGGCTCATGTACTCGGGGGAGCCAATTTCAAATGGCCAGCCAAGAGCTGCTTCACGAGCAGCTGCAGCTGAGAATGCTCTGGCTGCTTCCGAAAGGAAGGCGCAGCCCTTGCACTCGTGGACACAAGCTGGCCAGAAGCAGCTTCCTAAACCTTCCGTGCTGCAGAGTGCATGCAGCTGGAGCACAGGCAGAAGGACGCGTCCAGAAAGAAGGCGTTCTTCAAGTACCCCCCCCTCCTCCAGGCAGCCTTGAAACTGAGCACAACACACCGCGCCCCGGCAGCTTCCTTCTCCCATAGACGGACCGTCCCCTTCTTCACTCTCGCACCTCCCTTGCCCACTTGCAGCAGCTGCTGCCAAAGAAAAAGGCTCCAGCAGTCAAAGCCTCTGCTGGGCTGCACTTTCATTTCCCCTTGCCTCACGTCAAAGCAGCAGAAACTCTCCGCTGCACTCTGTATTTCCAGTCCCCGCTGCATCTACCACTGTCAGCTCTGCATCTCCAAGCATAAACTTGGGCACAATGCTTTCCAGGGAAAGCTGGAAGAGAAATAGGTAGCAGCGCAAGTAGCCGCAGGTGGAACTTTCTGGTTTCAAGTGCTAACGTGAATCCGCACACAAGCGAGAGGCAGCCACGCTTCCTCTTGCAGCCTGTGCCATGCGCATAGCAGCTCCGTGCTCTGCGCCTTCATTGTGCCGGAGTGGAAGCGGTGTCTACTTGTCGCCCAGAGAGCGCGGTGCCGGCAGAGAAATGCTCCAGGCTGCTGCCTCTGCCCAAACACGCCTGGGCTCTGCACTTTCTCGCTCAGCGCTAGGGAGCAGCACATTCGCTCTGCCTTGCAGCCTGAATCTGAACGGAAAGCTTCTCAGCTACGTCTCGCCCAGAGAACAGTTGTAGGTCAACGAGCTCACCCGGAGCTTACCCTCGACGCGTGGAAGCCTGTATTTGCAGCACATCCTAGTGGTAGTAGCCCTCTTTGCTTTCCAGCCTGCAACAGCGCCGGCAGATCGCGGTGCTCTCTGCACCTGCCTTCTCACTTCCAAGTACCACCGCCGAGCTTACAGCCTTGCAGGGAGCCCAGAGGCGGATAGGCGTGTCGCCCAGAAGAACGTGGCAGGACGAAAAGATGCTCTTCCTTTCTCCTGCTCCTTGCCCGAATTGGGGTGCTGTGTTGAAAGCCTTGCGCAGCGAAAAGCTACTGCAGCGAGTGTTTCTCTCCAAACGCGTTTCGCTGAGCGAGAGCTCCACGGACAGCTTGGACTCGGTGAAACAGCAAGAAAATGCTTGTAGTACGTCGAGCTGAAGGAAAATCCCCGCACAGCACACTGTGGCTGCGTGCAGCGTTGACGCTGAAGAGCGGCAAAGCTCCAAGCCACGGCTGGGCTTCACTTCTGTGCAGAGCACAGAAGGCGAAGAAGCAAGCAGCTGGGCACCGGGCTCATGTACTCGGGGGAGCCAATTTCAAATGGCCAGCCAAGAGCTGCTTCACGAGCAGCTGCAGCTGAGAATGCTCTGGCTGCTTCCGAAAGGAAGGCGCAGCCCTTGCACTCGTGGACACAAGCTGGCCAGAAGCAGCTTCCTAAACCTTCCGTGCTGCAGAGTGCATGCAGCTGGAGCACAGGCAGAAGGACGCGTCCAGAAAGAAGGCGTTCTTCAAGTACCCCCCCCTCCTCCAGGCAGCCTTGAAACTGAGCACAACACACCGCGCCCCGGCAGCTTCCTTCTCCCATAGACGGACCGTCCCCTTCTTCACTCTCGCACCTCCCTTGCCCACTTGCAGCAGCTGCTGCCAAAGAAAAAGGCTCCAGCAGTCAAAGCCTCTGCTGGGCTGCACTTTCATTTCCCCTTGCCTCACGTCAAAGCAGCAGAAACTCTCCGCTGCACTCTCTATTTCCAGTCCCCGCTGCATCTACCACTGTCAGCTCTGCATCTCCAAGCATAAACTTGGGCACAATGCTTTCCAGGGAAAGCTGGAAGAGAAATAGGTAGCAGCGCAAGTAGCCGCAGGTGGAACTTTCTGGTTTCAAGTGCTAACGTGAATCCGCACACAAGCGAGAGGCAGCCACGCTTCCTCTTGCAGCCTGTGCCATGCGCATAGCAGCTCCGTGCTCTGCGCCTTCATTGTGCCGGAGTGGAAGCGGTGTCTACTTGTCGCCCAGAGAGCGCGGTGCCGGCAGAGAAATGCTCCAGGCTGCTGCCTCTGCCCAAACACGCCTGGGCTCTGCACTTTCTCGCTCAGCGCTAGGGAGCAGCACATTCGCTCTGCCTTGCAGCCTGAATCTGAACGGAAAGCTTCTCAGCTACGTCTCGCCCAGAGAACAGTTGTAGGTCAACGAGCTCACCCGGAGCTTACCCTCGACGCGTGGAAGCCTGTATTTGCAGCACATCCTAGTGGTAGTAGCCCTCTTTGCTTTCCAGCCTGCAACAGCGCCGGCAGATCGCGGTGCTCTCTGCACCTGCCTTCTCACTTCCAAGTACCACCGCCGAGCTTACAGCCTTGCAGGGAGCCCAGAGGCGGATAGGCGTGTCGCCCAGAAGAACGTGGCAGGACGAAAAGATGCTCTTCCTTTCTCCTGCTCCTTGCCCGAATTGGGGTGCTGTGTTGAAAGCCTTGCGCAGCGAAAAGCTACTGCAGCGAGTGTTTCTCTCCAAACGCGTTTCGCTGAGCGAGAGCTCCACGGACAGCTTGGACTCGGTGAAACAGCAAGAAAATGCTTGTAGTACGTCGAGCTGAAGGAAAATCCCCGCACAGCACACTGTGGCTGCGTGCAGCGTTGACGCTGAAGAGCGGCAAAGCTCCAAGCCACGGCTGGGCTTCACTTCTGTCCAGAGCACAGAAGGCGAAGAAGCAAGCAGCTGGGCACCGGGCTCATGTACTCGGGGGAGCCAATTTCAAATGGCCAGCCAAGAGCTGCTTCACGAGCAGCTGCAGCTGAGAATGCTCTGGCTGCTTCCGAAAGGAAGGCGCAGCCCTTGCACTCGTGGACACAAGCTGGCCAGAAGCAGCTTCCTAAACCTTCCGTGCTGCAGAGTGCATGCAGCTGGAGCACAGGCAGAAGGACGCGTCCAGAAAGAAGGCGTTCTTCAAGTACCCCCCCCTCCTCCAGGCAGCCTTGAAACTGAGCACAACACACCGCGCCCCGGCAGCTTCCTTCTCCCATAGACGGACCGTCCCCTTCTTCACTCTCGCACCTCCCTTGCCCACTTGCAGCAGCTGCTGCCAAAGAAAAAGGCTCCAGCAGTCAAAGCCTCTGCTGGGCTGCACTTTCATTTCCCCTTGCCTCACGTCAAAGCAGCAGAAACTCTCCGCTGCACTCTCTATTTCCAGTCCCCGCTGCATCTACCACTGTCAGCTCTGCATCTCCAAGCATAAACTTGGGCACAATGCTTTCCAGGGAAAGCTGGAAGAGAAATAGGTAGCAGCGCAAGTAGCCGCAGGTGGAACTTTCTGGTTTCAAGTGCTAACGTGAATCCGCACACAAGCGAGAGGCAGCCACGCTTCCTCTTGCAGCCTGTGCCATGCGCATAGCAGCTCCGTGCTCTGCGCCTTCATTGTGCCGGAGTGGAAGCGGTGTCTACTTGTCGCCCAGAGAGCGCGGTGCCGGCAGAGAAATGCTCCAGGCTGCTGCCTCTGCCCAAACACGCCTGGGCTCTGCACTTTCTCGCTCAGCGCTAGGGAGCAGCACATTCGCTCTGCCTTGCAGCCTGAATCTGAACGGAAAGCTTCTCAGCTACGTCTCGCCCAGAGAACAGTTGTAGGTCAACGAGCTCACCCGGAGCTTACCCTCGACGCGTGGAAGCCTGTATTTGCAGCACATCCTAGTGGTAGTAGCCCTCTTTGCTTTCCAGCCTGCAACAGCGCCGGCAGATCGCGGTGCTCTCTGCACCTGCCTTCTCACTTCCAAGTACCACCGCCGAGCTTACAGCCTTGCAGGGAGCCCAGAGGCGGATAGGCGTGTCGCCCAGAAGAACGTGGCAGGACGAAAAGATGCTCTTCCTTTCTCCTGCTCCTTGCCCGAATTGGGGTGCTGTGTTGAAAGCCTTGCGCAGCGAAAAGCTACTGCAGCGAGTGTTTCTCTCCAAACGTGTTTCGCTGAGCGAGAGCTCCACGGACAGCTTGGACTCGGTGAAACAGCAAGAAAATGCTTGTAGTACGTCGAGCTGAAGGAAAATCCCCGCACAGCACACTGTGGCTGCGTGCAGCGTTGACGCTGAAGAGCGGCAAAGCTCCAAGCCACGGCTGGGCTTCACTTCTGTCCAGAGCACAGAAGGCGAAGAAGCAAGCAGCTGGGCACCGGGCTCATGTACTCGGGGGAGCCAATTTCAAATGGCCAGCCAAGAGCTGCTTCACGAGCAGCTGCAGCTGAGAATGCTCTGGCTGCTTCCGAAAGGAAGGCGCAGCCCTTGCACTCGTGGACACAAGCTGGCCAGAAGCAGCTTCCTAAACCTTCCGTGCTGCAGAGTGCATGCAGCTGGAGCACAGGCAGAAGGACGCGTCCAGAAAGAAGGCGTTCTTCAAGTACCCCCCCCTCCTCCAGGCAGCCTTGAAACTGAGCACAACACACCGCGCCCCGGCAGCTTCCTTCTCCCATAGACGGACCGTCCCCTTCTTCACTCTCGCACCTCCCTTGCCCACTTGCAGCAGCTGCTGCCAAAGAAAAAGGCTCCAGCAGTCAAAGCCTCTGCTGGGCTGCACTTTCATTTCCCCTTGCCTCACGTCAAAGCAGCAGAAACTCTCCGCTGCACTCTCTATTTCCAGTCCCCGCTGCATCTACCACTGTCAGCTCTGCATCTCCAAGCATAAACTTGGGCACAATGCTTTCCAGGGAAAGCTGGAAGAGAAATAGGTAGCAGCGCAAGTAGCCGCAGGTGGAACTTTCTGGTTTCAAGTGCTAACGTGAATCCGCACACAAGCGAGAGGCAGCCACGCTTCCTCTTGCAGCCTGTGCCATGCGCATAGCAGCTCCGTGCTCTGCGCCTTCATTGTGCCGGAGTGGAAGCGGTGTCTACTTGTCGCCCAGAGAGCGCGGTGCCGGCAGAGAAATGCTCCAGGCTGCTGCCTCTGCCCAAACACGCCTGGGCTCTGCACTTTCTCGCTCAGCGCTAGGGAGCAGCACATTCGCTCTGCCTTGCAGCCTGAATCTGAACGGAAAGCTTCTCAGCTACGTCTCGCCCAGAGAACAGTTGTAGGTCAACGAGCTCACCCGGAGCTTACCCTCGACGCGTGGAAGCCTGTATTTGCAGCACATCCTAGTGGTAGTAGCCCTCTTTGCTTTCCAGCCTGCAACAGCGCCGGCAGATCGCGGTGCTCTCTGCACCTGCCTTCTCACTTCCAAGTACCACCGCCGAGCTTACAGCCTTGCAGGGAGCCCAGAGGCGGATAGGCGTGTCGCCCAGAAGAACGTGGCAGGACGAAAAGATGCTCTTCCTTTCTCCTGCTCCTTGCCCGAATTGGGGTGCTGTGTTGAAAGCCTTGCGCAGCGAAAAGCTACTGCAGCGAGTGTTTCTCTCCTGACGCAGTTCGCTGAGCGAGAGCTCCACGGACAGCTTGGACTCGGTGAAACAGCAAGAAAATGCTTGTAGTACGTCGAGCTGAAGGAAAATCCCCGCACAGCACACTGTGGCTGCGTGCAGCGTTGACGCTGAAGAGCGGCAAAGCTCCAAGCCACGGCTGGGCTTCACTTCTGTCCAGAGCACAGAAGGCGAAGAAGCAAGCAGCTGGGCACCGGGCTCATGTACTCGGGGGAGCCAATTTCAAATGGCCAGCCAAGAGCTGCTTCACGAGCAGCTGCAGCTGAGAATGCTCTGGCTGCTTCCGAAAGGAAGGCGCAGCCCTTGCACTCGTGGACACAAGCTGGCCAGAAGCAGCTTCCTAAACCTTCCGTGCTGCAGAGTGCATGCAGCTGGAGCACAGGCAGAAGGACGCGTCCAGAAAGAAGGCGTTCTTCAAGTACCCCCCCCTCCTCCAGGCAGCCTTGAAACTGAGCACAACACACCGCGCCCCGGCAGCTTCCTTCTCCCATAGACGGACCGTCCCCTTCTTCACTCTCGCACCTCCCTTGCCCACTTGCAGCAGCTGCTGCCAAAGAAAAAGGCTCCAGCAGTCAAAGCCTCTGCTGGGCTGCACTTTCATTTCCCCTTGCCTCACGTCAAAGCAGCAGAAACTCTCCGCTGCACTCTCTATTTCCAGTCCCCGCTGCATCTACCACTGTCAGCTCTGCATCTCCAAGCATAAACTTGGGCACAATGCTTTCCAGGGAAAGCTGGAAGAGAAATAGGTAGCAGCGCAAGTAGCCGCAGGTGGAACTTTCTGGTTTCAAGTGCTAACGTGAATCCGCACACAAGCGAGAGGCAGCCACGCTTCCTCTTGCAGCCTGTGCCATGCGCATAGCAGCTCCGTGCTCTGCGCCTTCATTGTGCCGGAGTGGAAGCGGTGTCTACTTGTCGCCCAGAGAGCGCGGTGCCGGCAGAGAAATGCTCCAGGCTGCTGCCTCTGCCCAAACACGCCTGGGCTCTGCACTTTCTCACTCAGCGCTAGGGAGCAGCACATTCGCTCTGCCTTGCAGCCTGAATCTGAACGGAAAGCTTCTCAGCTACGTCTCGCCCAGAGAACAGTTGTAGGTCAACGAGCTCACCCGGAGCTTACCCTCGACGCGTGGAAGCCTGTATTTGCAGCACATCCTAGTGGTAGTAGCCCTCTTTGCTTTCCAGCCTGCAACAGCGCCGGCAGATCGCGGTGCTCTCTGCACCTGCCTTCTCACTTCCAAGTACCACCGCCGAGCTTACAGCCTTGCAGGGAGCCCAGAGGCGGATAGGCGTGTCGCCCAGAAGAACGTGGCAGGACGAAAAGATGCTCTTCCTTTCTCCTGCTCCTTGCCCGAATTGGGGTGCTGTGTTGAAAGCCTTGCGCAGCGAAAAGCTACTGCAGCGAGTGTTTCTCTCCTGACGCAGTTCGCTGAGCGAGAGCTCCACGGACAGCTTGGACTCGGTGAAACAGCAAGAAAATGCTTGTAGTACGTCGAGCTGAAGGAAAATCCCCGCACAGCACACTGTGGCTGCGTGCAGCGTTGACGCTGAAGAGCGGCAAAGCTCCAAGCCACGGCTGGGCTTCACTTCTGTCCAGAGCACAGAAGGCGAAGAAGCAAGCAGCTGGGCACCGGGCTCATGTACTCGGGGGAGCCAATTTCAAATGGCCAGCCAAGAGCTGCTTCACGAGCAGCTGCAGCTGAGAATGCTCTGGCTGCTTCCGAAAGGAAGGCGCAGCCCTTGCACTCGTGGACACAAGCTGGCCAGAAGCAGCTTCCTAAACCTTCCGTGCTGCAGAGTGCATGCAGCTGGAGCACAGGCAGAAGGACGCGTCCAGAAAGAAGGCGTTCTTCAAGTACCCCCCCCTCCTCCAGGCAGCCTTGAAACTGAGCACAACACACCGCGCCCCGGCAGCTTCCTTCTCCCATAGACGGACCGTCCCCTTCTTCACTCTCGCACCTCCCTTGCCCACTTGCAGCAGCTGCTGCCAAAGAAAAAGGCTCCAGCAGTCAAAGCCTCTGCTGGGCTGCACTTTCATTTCCCCTTGCCTCACGTCAAAGCAGCAGAAACTCTCCGCTGCACTCTCTATTTCCAGTCCCCGCTGCATCTACCACTGTCAGCTCTGCATCTCCAAGCATAAACTTGGGCACAATGCTTTCCAGGGAAAGCTGGAAGAGAAATAGGTAGCAGCGCAAGTAGCCGCAGGTGGAACTTTCTGGTTTCAAGTGCTAACGTGAATCCGCACACAAGCGAGAGGCAGCCACGCTTCCTCTTGCAGCCTGTGCCATGCGCATAGCAGCTCCGTGCTCTGCGCCTTCATTGTGCCGGAGTGGAAGCGGTGTCTACTTGTCGCCCAGAGAGCGCGGTGCCGGCAGAGAAATGCTCCAGGCTGCTGCCTCTGCCCAAACACGCCTGGGCTCTGCACTTTCTCGCTCAGCGCTAGGGAGCAGCACATTCGCTCTGCCTTGCAGCCTGAATCTGAACGGAAAGCTTCTCAGCTACGTCTCGCCCAGAGAACAGTTGTAGGTCAACGAGCTCACCCGGAGCTTACCCTCGACGCGTGGAAGCCTGTATTTGCAGCACATCCTAGTGGTAGTAGCCCTCTTTGCTTTCCAGCCTGCAACAGCGCCGGCAGATCGCGGTGCTCTCTGCACCTGCCTTCTCACTTCCAAGTACCACCGCCGAGCTTACAGCCTTGCAGGGAGCCCAGAGGCGGATAGGCGTGTCGCCCAGAAGAACGTGGCAGGACGAAAAGATGCTCTTCCTTTCTCCTGCTCCTTGCCCGAATTGGGGTGCTGTGTTGAAAGCCTTGCGCAGCGAAAAGCTACTGCAGCGAGTGTTTCTCTCCAAACGCGTTTCGCTGAGCGAGAGCTCCACGGACAGCTTGGACTCGGTGAAACAGCAAGAAAATGCTTGTAGTACGTCGAGCTGAAGGAAAATCCCCGCACAGCACACTGTGGCTGCGTGCAGCGTTGACGCTGAAGAGCGGCAAAGCTCCAAGCCACGGCTGGGCTTCACTTCTGTGCAGAGCACAGAAGGCGAAGAAGCAAGCAGCTGGGCACCGGGCTCATGTACTCGGGGGAGCCAATTTCAAATGGCCAGCCAAGAGCTGCTTCACGAGCAGCTGCAGCTGAGAATGCTCTGGCTGCTTCCGAAAGGAAGGCGCAGCCCTTGCACTCGTGGACACAAGCTGGCCAGAAGCAGCTTCCTAAACCTTCCGTGCTGCAGAGTGCATGCAGCTGGAGCACAGGCAGAAGGACGCGTCCAGAAAGAAGGCGTTCTTCAAGTACCCCCCCCTCCTCCAGGCAGCCTTGAAACTGAGCACAACACACCGCGCCCCGGCAGCTTCCTTCTCCCATAGACGGACCGTCCCCTTCTTCACTCTCGCACCTCCCTTGCCCACTTGCAGCAGCTGCTGCCAAAGAAAAAGGCTCCAGCAGTCAAAGCCTCTGCTGGGCTGCACTTTCATTTCCCCTTGCCTCACGTCAAAGCAGCAGAAACTCTCGGCTGCACTCTCTATTTCCAGTCCCCGCTGCATCTACCACTGTCAGCTCTGCATCTCCAAGCATAAACTTGGGCACAATGCTTTCCAGGGAAAGCTGGAAGAGAAATAGGTAGCAGCGCAAGTAGCCGCAGGTGGAACTTTCTGGTTTCAAGTGCTAACGTGAATCCGCACACAAGCGAGAGGCAGCCACGCTTCCTCTTGCAGCCTGTGCCATGCGCATAGCAGCTCCGTGCTCTGCGCCTTCATTGTGCCGGAGTGGAAGCGGTGTCTACTTGTCGCCCAGAGAGCGCGGTGCCGGCAGAGAAATGCTCCAGGCTGCTGCCTCTGCCCAAACACGCCTGGGCTCTGCACTTTCTCACTCAGCGCTAGGGAGCAGCACATTCGCTCTGCCTTGCAGCCTGAATCTGAACGGAAAGCTTCTCAGCTACGTCTCGCCCAGAGAACAGTTGTAGGTCAACGAGCTCACCCGGAGCTTACCCTCGACGCGTGGAAGCCTGTATTTGCAGCACATCCTAGTGGTAGTAGCCCTCTTTGCTTTCCAGCCTGCAACAGCGCCGGCAGATCGCGGTGCTCTCTGCACCTGCCTTCTCACTTCCAAGTACCACCGCCGAGCTTACAGCCTTGCAGGGAGCCCAGAGGCGGATAGGCGTGTCGCCCAGAAGAACGTGGCAGGACGAAAAGATGCTCTTCCTTTCTCCTGCTCCTTGCCCGAATTGGGGTGCTGTGTTGAAAGCCTTGCGCAGCGAAAAGCTACTGCAGCGAGTGTTTCTCTCCAAACGCGTTTCGCTGAGCGAGAGCTCCACGGACAGCTTGGACTCGGTGAAACAGCAAGAAAATGCTTGTAGTACGTCGAGCTGAAGGAAAATCCCCGCACAGCACACTGTGGCTGCGTGCAGCGTTGACGCTGAAGAGCGGCAAAGCTCCAAGCCACGGCTGGGCTTCACTTCTGTGCAGAGCACAGAAGGCGAAGAAGCAAGCAGCTGGGCACCGGGCTCATGTACTCGGGGGAGCCAATTTCAAATGGCCAGCCAAGAGCTGCTTCACGAGCAGCTGCAGCTGAGAATGCTCTGGCTGCTTCCGAAAGGAAGGCGCAGCCCTTGCACTCGTGGACACAAGCTGGCCAGAAGCAGCTTCCTAAACCTTCCGTGCTGCAGAGTGCATGCAGCTGGAGCACAGGCAGAAGGACGCGTCCAGAAAGAAGGCGTTCTTCAAGTACCCCCCCCTCCTCCAGGCAGCCTTGAAACTGAGCACAACACACCGCGCCCCGGCAGCTTCCTTCTCCCATAGACGGACCGTCCCCTTCTTCACTCTCGCACCTCCCTTGCCCACTTGCAGCAGCTGCTGCCAAAGAAAAAGGCTCCAGCAGTCAAAGCCTCTGCTGGGCTGCACTTTCATTTCCCCTTGCCTCACGTCAAAGCAGCAGAAACTCTCCGCTGCACTCTCTATTTCCAGTCCCCGCTGCATCTACCACTGTCAGCTCTGCATCTCCAAGCATAAACTTGGGCACAATGCTTTCCAGGGAAAGCTGGAAGAGAAATAGGTAGCAGCGCAAGTAGCCGCAGGTGGAACTTTCTGGTTTCAAGTGCTAACGTGAATCCGCACACAAGCGAGAGGCAGCCACGCTTCCTCTTGCAGCCTGTGCCATGCGCATAGCAGCTCCGTGCTCTGCGCCTTCATTGTGCCGGAGTGGAAGCGGTGTCTACTTGTCGCCCAGAGAGCGCGGTGCCGGCAGAGAAATGCTCCAGGCTGCTGCCTCTGCCCAAACACGCCTGGGCTCTGCACTTTCTCGCTCAGCGCTAGGGAGCAGCACATTCGCTCTGCCTTGCAGCCTGAATCTGAACGGAAAGCTTCTCAGCTACGTCTCGCCCAGAGAACAGTTGTAGGTCAACGAGCTCACCCGGAGCTTACCCTCGACGCGTGGAAGCCTGTATTTGCAGCACATCCTAGTGGTAGTAGCCCTCTTTGCTTTCCAGCCTGCAACAGCGCCGGCAGATCGCGGTGCTCTCTGCACCTGCCTTCTCACTTCCAAGTACCACCGCCGAGCTTACAGCCTTGCAGGGAGCCCAGAGGCGGATAGGCGTGTCGCCCAGAAGAACGTGGCAGGACGAAAAGATGCTCTTCCTTTCTCCTGCTCCTTGCCCGAATTGGGGTGCTGTGTTGAAAGCCTTGCGCAGCGAAAAGCTACTGCAGCGAGTGTTTCTCTCCTGACGCAGTTCGCTGAGCGAGAGCTCCACGGACAGCTTGGACTCGGTGAAACAGCAAGAAAATGCTTGTAGTACGTCGAGCTGAAGGAAAATCCCCGCACAGCACACTGTGGCTGCGTGCAGCGTTGACGCTGAAGAGCGGCAAAGCTCCAAGCCACGGCTGGGCTTCACTTCTGTCCAGAGCACAGAAGGCGAAGAAGCAAGCAGCTGGGCACCGGGCTCATGTACTCGGGGGAGCCAATTTCAAATGGCCAGCCAAGAGCTGCTTCACGAGCAGCTGCAGCTGAGAATGCTCTGGCTGCTTCCGAAAGGAAGGCGCAGCCCTTGCACTCGTGGACACAAGCTGGCCAGAAGCAGCTTCCTAAACCTTCCGTGCTGCAGAGTGCATGCAGCTGGAGCACAGGCAGAAGGACGCGTGCAGAAAGAAGGCGTTCTTCAAGTACCCCCCCCTCCTCCAGGCAGCCTTGAAACTGAGCACAACACACCGCGCCCCGGCAGCTTCCTTCTCCCATAGACGGACCGTCCCCTTCTTCACTCTCGCACCTCCCTTGCCCACTTGCAGCAGCTGCTGCCAAAGAAAAAGGCTCCAGCAGTCAAAGCCTCTGCTGGGCTGCACTTTCATTTCCCCTTGCCTCACGTCAAAGCAGCAGAAACTCTCGGCTGCACTCTGTATTTCCAGTCCCCGCTGCATCTACCACTGTCAGCTCTGCATCTCCAAGCATAAACTTGGGCACAATGCTTTCCAGGGAAAGCTGGAAGAGAAATAGGTAGCAGCGCAAGTAGCCGCAGGTGGAACTTTCTGGTTTCAAGTGCTAACGTGAATCCGCACACAAGCGAGAGGCAGCCACGCTTCCTCTTGCAGCCTGTGCCATGCGCATAGCAGCTCCGTGCTCTGCGCCTTCATTGTGCCGGAGTGGAAGCGGTGTCTACTTGTCGCCCAGAGAGCGCGGTGCCGGCAGAGAAATGCTCCAGGCTGCTGCCTCTGCCCAAACACGCCTGGGCTCTGCACTTTCTCACTCAGCGCTAGGGAGCAGCACATTCGCTCTGCCTTGCAGCCTGAATCTGAACGGAAAGCTTCTCAGCTACGTCTCGCCCAGAGAACAGTTGTAGGTCAACGAGCTCACCCGGAGCTTACCCTCGACGCGTGGAAGCCTGTATTTGCAGCACATCCTAGTGGTAGTAGCCCTCTTTGCTTTCCAGCCTGCAACAGCGCCGGCAGATCGCGGTGCTCTCTGCACCTGCCTTCTCACTTCCAAGTACCACCGCCGAGCTTACAGCCTTGCAGGGAGCCCAGAGGCGGATAGGCGTGTCGCCCAGAAGAACGTGGCAGGACGAAAAGATGCTCTTCCTTTCTCCTGCTCCTTGCCCGAATTGGGGTGCTGTGTTGAAAGCCTTGCGCAGCGAAAAGCTACTGCAGCGAGTGTTTCTCTCCAAACGCGTTTCGCTGAGCGAGAGCTCCACGGACAGCTTGGACTCGGTGAAACAGCAAGAAAATGCTTGTAGTACGTCGAGCTGAAGGAAAATCCCCGCACAGCACACTGTGGCTGCGTGCAGCGTTGACGCTGAAGAGCGGCAAAGCTCCAAGCCACGGCTGGGCTTCACTTCTGTCCAGAGCACAGAAGGCGAAGAAGCAAGCAGCTGGGCACCGGGCTCATGTACTCGGGGGAGCGAATTTCAAATGGCCAGCCAAGAGCTGCTTCACGAGCAGCTGCAGCTGAGAATGCTCTGGCTGCTTCCGAAAGGAAGGCGCAGCCCTTGCACTCGTGGACACAAGCTGGCCAGAAGCAGCTTCCTAAACCTTCCGTGCTGCAGAGTGCATGCAGCTGGAGCACAGGCAGAAGGACGCGTCCAGAAAGAAGGCGTTCTTCAAGTACCCCCCCCCTCCTCCAGGCAGCCTTGAAACTGAGCACAACACACCGCGCCCCGGCAGCTTCCTTCTCCCATAGACGGACCGTCCCCTTCTTCACTCTCGCACCTCCCTTGCCCACTTGCAGCAGCTGCTGCCAAAGAAAAAGGCTCCAGCAGTCAAAGCCTCTGCTGGGCTGCACTTTCATTTCCCCTTGCCTCACGTCAAAGCAGCAGAAACTCTCCGCTGCACTCTCTATTTCCAGTCCCCGCTGCATCTACCACTGTCAGCTCTGCATCTCCAAGCATAAACTTGGGCACAATGCTTTCCAGGGAAAGCTGGAAGAGAAATAGGTAGCAGCGCAAGTAGCCGCAGGTGGAACTTTCTGGTTTCAAGTGCTAACGTGAATCCGCACACAAGCGAGAGGCAGCCACGCTTCCTCTTGCAGCCTGTGCCATGCGCATAGCAGCTCCGTGCTCTGCGCCTTCATTGTGCCGGAGTGGAAGCGGTGTCTACTTGTCGCCCAGAGAGCGCGGTGCCGGCAGAGAAATGCTCCAGGCTGCTGCCTCTGCCCAAACACGCCTGGGCTCTGCACTTTCTCGCTCAGCGCTAGGGAGCAGCACATTCGCTCTGCCTTGCAGCCTGAATCTGAACGGAAAGCTTCTCAGCTACGTCTCGCCCAGAGAACAGTTGTAGGTCAACGAGCTCACCCGGAGCTTACCCTCGACGCGTGGAAGCCTGTATTTGCAGCACATCCTAGTGGTAGTAGCCCTCTTTGCTTTCCAGCCTGCAACAGCGCCGGCAGATCGCGGTGCTCTCTGCACCTGCCTTCTCACTTCCAAGTACCACCGCCGAGCTTACAGCCTTGCAGGGAGCCCAGAGGCGGATAGGCGTGTCGCCCAGAAGAACGTGGCAGGACGAAAAGATGCTCTTCCTTTCTCCTGCTCCTTGCCCGAATTGGGGTGCTGTGTTGAAAGCCTTGCGCAGCGAAAAGCTACTGCAGCGAGTGTTTCTCTCCAAACGTGTTTCGCTGAGCGAGAGCTCCACGGACAGCTTGGACTCGGTGAAACAGCAAGAAAATGCTTGTAGTACGTCGAGCTGAAGGAAAATCCCCGCACAGCACACTGTGGCTGCGTGCAGCGTTGACGCTGAAGAGCGGCAAAGCTCCAAGCCACGGCTGGGCTTCACTTCTGTCCAGAGCACAGAAGGCGAAGAAGCAAGCAGCTGGGCACCGGGCTCATGTACTCGGGGGAGCCAATTTCAAATGGCCAGCCAAGAGCTGCTTCACGAGCAGCTGCAGCTGAGAATGCTCTGGCTGCTTCCGAAAGGAAGGCGCAGCCCTTGCACTCGTGGACACAAGCTGGCCAGAAGCAGCTTCCTAAACCTTCCGTGCTGCAGAGTGCATGCAGCTGGAGCACAGGCAGAAGGACGCGTCCAGAAAGAAGGCGTTCTTCAAGTACCCCCCCCTCCTCCAGGCAGCCTTGAAACTGAGCACAACACACCGCGCCCCGGCAGCTTCCTTCTCCCATAGACGGACCGTCCCCTTCTTCACTCTCGCACCTCCCTTGCCCACTTGCAGCAGCTGCTGCCAAAGAAAAAGGCTCCAGCAGTCAAAGCCTCTGCTGGGCTGCACTTTCATTTCCCCTTGCCTCACGTCAAAGCAGCAGAAACTCTCCGCTGCACTCTCTATTTCCAGTCCCCGCTGCATCTACCACTGTCAGCTCTGCATCTCCAAGCATAAACTTGGGCACAATGCTTTCCAGGGAAAGCTGGAAGAGAAATAGGTAGCAGCGCAAGTAGCCGCAGGTGGAACTTTCTGGTTTCAAGTGCTAACGTGAATCCGCACACAAGCGAGAGGCAGCCACGCTTCCTCTTGCAGCCTGTGCCATGCGCATAGCAGCTCCGTGCTCTGCGCCTTCATTGTGCCGGAGTGGAAGCGGTGTCTACTTGTCGCCCAGAGAGCGCGGTGCCGGCAGAGAAATGCTCCAGGCTGCTGCCTCTGCCCAAACACGCCTGGGCTCTGCACTTTCTCGCTCAGCGCTAGGGAGCAGCACATTCGCTCTGCCTTGCAGCCTGAATCTGAACGGAAAGCTTCTCAGCTACGTCTCGCCCAGAGAACAGTTGTAGGTCAACGAGCTCACCCGGAGCTTACCCTCGACGCGTGGAAGCCTGTATTTGCAGCACATCCTAGTGGTAGTAGCCCTCTTTGCTTTCCAGCCTGCAACAGCGCCGGCAGATCGCGGTGCTCTCTGCACCTGCCTTCTCACTTCCAAGTACCACCGCCGAGCTTACAGCCTTGCAGGGAGCCCAGAGGCGGATAGGCGTGTCGCCCAGAAGAACGTGGCAGGACGAAAAGATGCTCTTCCTTTCTCCTGCTCCTTGCCCGAATTGGGGTGCTGTGTTGAAAGCCTTGCGCAGCGAAAAGCTACTGCAGCGAGTGTTTCTCTCCTGACGCAGTTCGCTGAGCGAGAGCTCCACGGACAGCTTGGACTCGGTGAAACAGCAAGAAAATGCTTGTAGTACGTCGAGCTGAAGGAAAATCCCCGCACAGCACACTGTGGCTGCGTGCAGCGTTGACGCTGAAGAGCGGCAAAGCTCCAAGCCACGGCTGGGCTTCACTTCTGTCCAGAGCACAGAAGGCGAAGAAGCAAGCAGCTGGGCACCGGGCTCATGTACTCGGGGGAGCCAATTTCAAATGGCCAGCCAAGAGCTGCTTCACGAGCAGCTGCAGCTGAGAATGCTCTGGCTGCTTCCGAAAGGAAGGCGCAGCCCTTGCACTCGTGGACACAAGCTGGCCAGAAGCAGCTTCCTAAACCTTCCGTGCTGCAGAGTGCATGCAGCTGGAGCACAGGCAGAAGGACGCGTCCAGAAAGAAGGCGTTCTTCAAGTACCCCCCCCTCCTCCAGGCAGCCTTGAAACTGAGCACAACACACCGCGCCCCGGCAGCTTCCTTCTCCCATAGACGGACCGTCCCCTTCTTCACTCTCGCACCTCCCTTGCCCACTTGCAGCAGCTGCTGCCAAAGAAAAAGGCTCCAGCAGTCAAAGCCTCTGCTGGGCTGCACTTTCATTTCCCCTTGCCTCACGTCAAAGCAGCAGAAACTCTCCGCTGCACTCTGTATTTCCAGTCCCCGCTGCATCTACCACTGTCAGCTCTGCATCTCCAAGCATAAACTTGGGCACAATGCTTTCCAGGGAAAGCTGGAAGAGAAATAGGTAGCAGCGCAAGTAGCCGCAGGTGGAACTTTCTGGTTTCAAGTGCTAACGTGAATCCGCACACAAGCGAGAGGCAGCCACGCTTCCTCTTGCAGCCTGTGCCATGCGCATAGCAGCTCCGTGCTCTGCGCCTTCATTGTGCCGGAGTGGAAGCGGTGTCTACTTGTCGCCCAGAGAGCGCGGTGCCGGCAGAGAAATGCTCCAGGCTGCTGCCTCTGCCCAAACACGCCTGGGCTCTGCACTTTCTCGCTCAGCGCTAGGGAGCAGCACATTCGCTCTGCCTTGCAGCCTGAATCTGAACGGAAAGCTTCTCAGCTACGTCTCGCCCAGAGAACAGTTGTAGGTCAACGAGCTCACCCGGAGCTTACCCTCGACGCGTGGAAGCCTGTATTTGCAGCACATCCTAGTGGTAGTAGCCCTCTTTGCTTTCCAGCCTGCAACAGCGCCGGCAGATCGCGGTGCTCTCTGCACCTGCCTTCTCACTTCCAAGTACCACCGCCGAGCTTACAGCCTTGCAGGGAGCCCAGAGGCGGATAGGCGTGTCGCCCAGAAGAACGTGGCAGGACGAAAAGATGCTCTTCCTTTCTCCTGCTCCTTGCCCGAATTGGGGTGCTGTGTTGAAAGCCTTGCGCAGCGAAAAGCTACTGCAGCGAGTGTTTCTCTCCAAACGCGTTTCGCTGAGCGAGAGCTCCACGGACAGCTTGGACTCGGTGAAACAGCAAGAAAATGCTTGTAGTACGTCGAGCTGAAGGAAAATCCCCGCACAGCACACTGTGGCTGCGTGCAGCGTTGACGCTGAAGAGCGGCAAAGCTCCAAGCCACGGCTGGGCTTCACTTCTGTGCAGAGCACAGAAGGCGAAGAAGCAAGCAGCTGGGCACCGGGCTCATGTACTCGGGGGAGCCAATTTCAAATGGCCAGCCAAGAGCTGCTTCACGAGCAGCTGCAGCTGAGAATGCTCTGGCTGCTTCCGAAAGGAAGGCGCAGCCCTTGCACTCGTGGACACAAGCTGGCCAGAAGCAGCTTCCTAAACCTTCCGTGCTGCAGAGTGCATGCAGCTGGAGCACAGGCAGAAGGACGCGTCCAGAAAGAAGGCGTTCTTCAAGTACCCCCCCCTCCTCCAGGCAGCCTTGAAACTGAGCACAACACACCGCGCCCCGGCAGCTTCCTTCTCCCATAGACGGACCGTCCCCTTCTTCACTCTCGCACCTCCCTTGCCCACTTGCAGCAGCTGCTGCCAAAGAAAAAGGCTCCAGCAGTCAAAGCCTCTGCTGGGCTGCACTTTCATTTCCCCTTGCCTCACGTCAAAGCAGCAGAAACTCTCCGCTGCACTCTCTATTTCCAGTCCCCGCTGCATCTACCACTGTCAGCTCTGCATCTCCAAGCATAAACTTGGGCACAATGCTTTCCAGGGAAAGCTGGAAGAGAAATAGGTAGCAGCGCAAGTAGCCGCAGGTGGAACTTTCTGGTTTCAAGTGCTAACGTGAATCCGCACACAAGCGAGAGGCAGCCACGCTTCCTCTTGCAGCCTGTGCCATGCGCATAGCAGCTCCGTGCTCTGCGCCTTCATTGTGCCGGAGTGGAAGCGGTGTCTACTTGTCGCCCAGAGAGCGCGGTGCCGGCAGAGAAATGCTCCAGGCTGCTGCCTCTGCCCAAACACGCCTGGGCTCTGCACTTTCTCGCTCAGCGCTAGGGAGCAGCACATTCGCTCTGCCTTGCAGCCTGAATCTGAACGGAAAGCTTCTCAGCTACGTCTCGCCCAGAGAACAGTTGTAGGTCAACGAGCTCACCCGGAGCTTACCCTCGACGCGTGGAAGCCTGTATTTGCAGCACATCCTAGTGGTAGTAGCCCTCTTTGCTTTCCAGCCTGCAACAGCGCCGGCAGATCGCGGTGCTCTCTGCACCTGCCTTCTCACTTCCAAGTACCACCGCCGAGCTTACAGCCTTGCAGGGAGCCCAGAGGCGGATAGGCGTGTCGCCCAGAAGAACGTGGCAGGACGAAAAGATGCTCTTCCTTTCTCCTGCTCCTTGCCCGAATTGGGGTGCTGTGTTGAAAGCCTTGCGCAGCGAAAAGCTACTGCAGCGAGTGTTTCTCTCCAAACGCGTTTCGCTGAGCGAGAGCTCCACGGACAGCTTGGACTCGGTGAAACAGCAAGAAAATGCTTGTAGTACGTCGAGCTGAAGGAAAATCCCCGCACAGCACACTGTGGCTGCGTGCAGCGTTGACGCTGAAGAGCGGCAAAGCTCCAAGCCACGGCTGGGCTTCACTTCTGTCCAGAGCACAGAAGGCGAAGAAGCAAGCAGCTGGGCACCGGGCTCATGTACTCGGGGGAGCCAATTTCAAATGGCCAGCCAAGAGCTGCTTCACGAGCAGCTGCAGCTGAGAATGCTCTGGCTGCTTCCGAAAGGAAGGCGCAGCCCTTGCACTCGTGGACACAAGCTGGCCAGAAGCAGCTTCCTAAACCTTCCGTGCTGCAGAGTGCATGCAGCTGGAGCACAGGCAGAAGGACGCGTCCAGAAAGAAGGCGTTCTTCAAGTACCCCCCCCTCCTCCAGGCAGCCTTGAAACTGAGCACAACACACCGCGCCCCGGCAGCTTCCTTCTCCCATAGACGGACCGTCCCCTTCTTCACTCTCGCACCTCCCTTGCCCACTTGCAGCAGCTGCTGCCAAAGAAAAAGGCTCCAGCAGTCAAAGCCTCTGCTGGGCTGCACTTTCATTTCCCCTTGCCTCACGTCAAAGCAGCAGAAACTCTCCGCTGCACTCTCTATTTCCAGTCCCCGCTGCATCTACCACTGTCAGCTCTGCATCTCCAAGCATAAACTTGGGCACAATGCTTTCCAGGGAAAGCTGGAAGAGAAATAGGTAGCAGCGCAAGTAGCCGCAGGTGGAACTTTCTGGTTTCAAGTGCTAACGTGAATCCGCACACAAGCGAGAGGCAGCCACGCTTCCTCTTGCAGCCTGTGCCATGCGCATAGCAGCTCCGTGCTCTGCGCCTTCATTGTGCCGGAGTGGAAGCGGTGTCTACTTGTCGCCCAGAGAGCGCGGTGCCGGCAGAGAAATGCTCCAGGCTGCTGCCTCTGCCCAAACACGCCTGGGCTCTGCACTTTCTCGCTCAGCGCTAGGGAGCAGCACATTCGCTCTGCCTTGCAGCCTGAATCTGAACGGAAAGCTTCTCAGCTACGTCTCGCCCAGAGAACAGTTGTAGGTCAACGAGCTCACCCGGAGCTTACCCTCGACGCGTGGAAGCCTGTATTTGCAGCACATCCTAGTGGTAGTAGCCCTCTTTGCTTTCCAGCCTGCAACAGCGCCGGCAGATCGCGGTGCTCTCTGCACCTGCCTTCTCACTTCCAAGTACCACCGCCGAGCTTACAGCCTTGCAGGGAGCCCAGAGGCGGATAGGCGTGTCGCCCAGAAGAACGTGGCAGGACGAAAAGATGCTCTTCCTTTCTCCTGCTCCTTGCCCGAATTGGGGTGCTGTGTTGAAAGCCTTGCGCAGCGAAAAGCTACTGCAGCGAGTGTTTCTCTCCAAACGCGTTTCGCTGAGCGAGAGCTCCACGGACAGCTTGGACTCGGTGAAACAGCAAGAAAATGCTTGTAGTACGTCGAGCTGAAGGAAAATCCCCGCACAGCACACTGTGGCTGCGTGCAGCGTTGACGCTGAAGAGCGGCAAAGCTCCAAGCCACGGCTGGGCTTCACTTCTGTCCAGAGCACAGAAGGCGAAGAAGCAAGCAGCTGGGCACCGGGCTCATGTACTCGGGGGAGCCAATTTCAAATGGCCAGCCAAGAGCTGCTTCACGAGCAGCTGCAGCTGAGAATGCTCTGGCTGCTTCCGAAAGGAAGGCGCAGCCCTTGCACTCGTGGACACAAGCTGGCCAGAAGCAGCTTCCTAAACCTTCCGTGCTGCAGAGTGCATGCAGCTGGAGCACAGGCAGAAGGACGCGTCCAGAAAGAAGGCGTTCTTCAAGTACCCCCCCCTCCTCCAGGCAGCCTTGAAACTGAGCACAACACACCGCGCCCCGGCAGCTTCCTTCTCCCATAGACGGACCGTCCCCTTCTTCACTCTCGCACCTCCCTTGCCCACTTGCAGCAGCTGCTGCCAAAGAAAAAGGCTCCAGCAGTCAAAGCCTCTGCTGGGCTGCACTTTCATTTCCCCTTGCCTCACGTCAAAGCAGCAGAAACTCTCCGCTGCACTCTCTATTTCCAGTCCCCGCTGCATCTACCACTGTCAGCTCTGCATCTCCAAGCATAAACTTGGGCACAATGCTTTCCAGGGAAAGCTGGAAGAGAAATAGGTAGCAGCGCAAGTAGCCGCAGGTGGAACTTTCTGGTTTCAAGTGCTAACGTGAATCCGCACACAAGCGAGAGGCAGCCACGCTTCCTCTTGCAGCCTGTGCCATGCGCATAGCAGCTCCGTGCTCTGCGCCTTCATTGTGCCGGAGTGGAAGCGGTGTCTACTTGTCGCCCAGAGAGCGCGGTGCCGGCAGAGAAATGCTCCAGGCTGCTGCCTCTGCCCAAACACGCCTGGGCTCTGCACTTTCTCGCTCAGCGCTAGGGAGCAGCACATTCGCTCTGCCTTGCAGCCTGAATCTGAACGGAAAGCTTCTCAGCTACGTCTCGCCCAGAGAACAGTTGTAGGTCAACGAGCTCACCCGGAGCTTACCCTCGACGCGTGGAAGCCTGTATTTGCAGCACATCCTAGTGGTAGTAGCCCTCTTTGCTTTCCAGCCTGCAACAGCGCCGGCAGATCGCGGTGCTCTCTGCACCTGCCTTCTCACTTCCAAGTACCACCGCCGAGCTTACAGCCTTGCAGGGAGCCCAGAGGCGGATAGGCGTGTCGCCCAGAAGAACGTGGCAGGACGAAAAGATGCTCTTCCTTTCTCCTGCTCCTTGCCCGAATTGGGGTGCTGTGTTGAAAGCCTTGCGCAGCGAAAAGCTACTGCAGCGAGTGTTTCTCTCCTGACGCAGTTCGCTGAGCGAGAGCTCCACGGACAGCTTGGACTCGGTGAAACAGCAAGAAAATGCTTGTAGTACGTCGAGCTGAAGGAAAATCCCCGCACAGCACACTGTGGCTGCGTGCAGCGTTGACGCTGAAGAGCGGCAAAGCTCCAAGCCACGGCTGGGCTTCACTTCTGTGCAGAGCACAGAAGGCGAAGAAGCAAGCAGCTGGGCACCGGGCTCATGTACTCGGGGGAGCCAATTTCAAATGGCCAGCCAAGAGCTGCTTCACGAGCAGCTGCAGCTGAGAATGCTCTGGCTGCTTCCGAAAGGAAGGCGCAGCCCTTGCACTCGTGGACACAAGCTGGCCAGAAGCAGCTTCCTAAACCTTCCGTGCTGCAGAGTGCATGCAGCTGGAGCACAGGCAGAAGGACGCGTCCAGAAAGAAGGCGTTCTTCAAGTACCCCCCCCTCCTCCAGGCAGCCTTGAAACTGAGCACAACACACCGCGCCCCGGCAGCTTCCTTCTCCCATAGACGGACCGTCCCCTTCTTCACTCTCGCACCTCCCTTGCCCACTTGCAGCAGCTGCTGCCAAAGAAAAAGGCTCCAGCAGTCAAAGCCTCTGCTGGGCTGCACTTTCATTTCCCCTTGCCTCACGTCAAAGCAGCAGAAACTCTCCGCTGCACTCTCTATTTCCAGTCCCCGCTGCATCTACCACTGTCAGCTCTGCATCTCCAAGCATAAACTTGGGCACAATGCTTTCCAGGGAAAGCTGGAAGAGAAATAGGTAGCAGCGCAAGTAGCCGCAGGTGGAACTTTCTGGTTTCAAGTGCTAACGTGAATCCGCACACAAGCGAGAGGCAGCCACGCTTCCTCTTGCAGCCTGTGCCATGCGCATAGCAGCTCCGTGCTCTGCGCCTTCATTGTGCCGGAGTGGAAGCGGTGTCTACTTGTCGCCCAGAGAGCGCGGTGCCGGCAGAGAAATGCTCCAGGCTGCTGCCTCTGCCCAAACACGCCTGGGCTCTGCACTTTCTCGCTCAGCGCTAGGGAGCAGCACGTTCGCTCTGCCTTGCAGCCTGAATCTGAACGGAAAGCTTCTCAGCTACGTCTCGCCCAGAGAACAGTTGTAGGTCAACGAGCTCACCCGGAGCTTACCCTCGACGCGTGGAAGCCTGTATTTGCAGCACATCCTAGTGGTAGTAGCCCTCTTTGCTTTCCAGCCTGCAACAGCGCCGGCAGATCGCGGTGCTCTCTGCACCTGCCTTCTCACTTCCAAGTACCACCGCCGAGCTTACAGCCTTGCAGGGAGCCCAGAGGCGGATAGGCGTGTCGCCCAGAAGAACGTGGCAGGACGAAAAGATGCTCTTCCTTTCTCCTGCTCCTTGCCCGAATTGGGGTGCTGTGTTGAAAGCCTTGCGCAGCGAAAAGCTACTGCAGCGAGTGTTTCTCTCCTGACGCAGTTCGCTGAGCGAGAGCTCCACGGACAGCTTGGACTCGGTGAAACAGCAAGAAAATGCTTGTAGTACGTCGAGCTGAAGGAAAATCCCCGCACAGCACACTGTGGCTGCGTGCAGCGTTGACGCTGAAGAGCGGCAAAGCTCCAAGCCACGGCTGGGCTTCACTTCTGTCCAGAGCACAGAAGGCGAAGAAGCAAGCAGCTGGGCACCGGGCTCATGTACTCGGGGGAGCCAATTTCAAATGGCCAGCCAAGAGCTGCTTCACGAGCAGCTGCAGCTGAGAATGCTCTGGCTGCTTCCGAAAGGAAGGCGCAGCCCTTGCACTCGTGGACACAAGCTGGCCAGAAGCAGCTTCCTAAACCTTCCGTGCTGCAGAGTGCATGCAGCTGGAGCACAGGCAGAAGGACGCGTCCAGAAAGAAGGCGTTCTTCAAGTACCCCCCCCTCCTCCAGGCAGCCTTGAAACTGAGCACAACACACCGCGCCCCGGCAGCTTCCTTCTCCCATAGACGGACCGTCCCCTTCTTCACTCTCGCACCTCCCTTGCCCACTTGCAGCAGCTGCTGCCAAAGAAAAAGGCTCCAGCAGTCAAAGCCTCTGCTGGGCTGCACTTTCATTTCCCCTTGCCTCACGTCAAAGCAGCAGAAACTCTCGGCTGCACTCTGTATTTCCAGTCCCCGCTGCATCTACCACTGTCAGCTCTGCATCTCCAAGCATAAACTTGGGCACAATGCTTTCCAGGGAAAGCTGGAAGAGAAATAGGTAGCAGCGCAAGTAGCCGCAGGTGGAACTTTCTGGTTTCAAGTGCTAACGTGAATCCGCACACAAGCGAGAGGCAGCCACGCTTCCTCTTGCAGCCTGTGCCATGCGCATAGCAGCTCCGTGCTCTGCGCCTTCATTGTGCCGGAGTGGAAGCGGTGTCTACTTGTCGCCCAGAGAGCGCGGTGCCGGCAGAGAAATGCTCCAGGCTGCTGCCTCTGCCCAAACACGCCTGGGCTCTGCACTTTCTCACTCAGCGCTAGGGAGCAGCACATTCGCTCTGCCTTGCAGCCTGAATCTGAACGGAAAGCTTCTCAGCTACGTCTCGCCCAGAGAACAGTTGTAGGTCAACGAGCTCACCCGGAGCTTACCCTCGACGCGTGGAAGCCTGTATTTGCAGCACATCCTAGTGGTAGTAGCCCTCTTTGCTTTCCAGCCTGCAACAGCGCCGGCAGATCGCGGTGCTCTCTGCACCTGCCTTCTCACTTCCAAGTACCACCGCCGAGCTTACAGCCTTGCAGGGAGCCCAGAGGCGGATAGGCGTGTCGCCCAGAAGAACGTGGCAGGACGAAAAGATGCTCTTCCTTTCTCCTGCTCCTTGCCCGAATTGGGGTGCTGTGTTGAAAGCCTTGCGCAGCGAAAAGCTACTGCAGCGAGTGTTTCTCTCCAAACGCGTTTCGCTGAGCGAGAGCTCCACGGACAGCTTGGACTCGGTGAAACAGCAAGAAAATGCTTGTAGTACGTCGAGCTGAAGGAAAATCCCCGCACAGCACACTGTGGCTGCGTGCAGCGTTGACGCTGAAGAGCGGCAAAGCTCCAAGCCACGGCTGGGCTTCACTTCTGTCCAGAGCACAGAAGGCGAAGAAGCAAGCAGCTGGGCACCGGGCTCATGTACTCGGGGGAGCGAATTTCAAATGGCCAGCCAAGAGCTGCTTCACGAGCAGCTGCAGCTGAGAATGCTCTGGCTGCTTCCGAAAGGAAGGCGCAGCCCTTGCACTCGTGGACACAAGCTGGCCAGAAGCAGCTTCCTAAACCTTCCGTGCTGCAGAGTGCATGCAGCTGGAGCACAGGCAGAAGGACGCGTCCAGAAAGAAGGCGTTCTTCAAGTACCCCCCCCCTCCTCCAGGCAGCCTTGAAACTGAGCACAACACACCGCGCCCCGGCAGCTTCCTTCTCCCATAGACGGACCGTCCCCTTCTTCACTCTCGCACCTCCCTTGCCCACTTGCAGCAGCTGCTGCCAAAGAAAAAGGCTCCAGCAGTCAAAGCCTCTGCTGGGCTGCACTTTCATTTCCCCTTGCCTCACGTCAAAGCAGCAGAAACTCTCCGCTGCACTCTCTATTTCCAGTCCCCGCTGCATCTACCACTGTCAGCTCTGCATCTCCAAGCATAAACTTGGGCACAATGCTTTCCAGGGAAAGCTGGAAGAGAAATAGGTAGCAGCGCAAGTAGCCGCAGGTGGAACTTTCTGGTTTCAAGTGCTAACGTGAATCCGCACACAAGCGAGAGGCAGCCACGCTTCCTCTTGCAGCCTGTGCCATGCGCATAGCAGCTCCGTGCTCTGCGCCTTCATTGTGCCGGAGTGGAAGCGGTGTCTACTTGTCGCCCAGAGAGCGCGGTGCCGGCAGAGAAATGCTCCAGGCTGCTGCCTCTGCCCAAACACGCCTGGGCTCTGCACTTTCTCGCTCAGCGCTAGGGAGCAGCACATTCGCTCTGCCTTGCAGCCTGAATCTGAACGGAAAGCTTCTCAGCTACGTCTCGCCCAGAGAACAGTTGTAGGTCAACGAGCTCACCCGGAGCTTACCCTCGACGCGTGGAAGCCTGTATTTGCAGCACATCCTAGTGGTAGTAGCCCTCTTTGCTTTCCAGCCTGCAACAGCGCCGGCAGATCGCGGTGCTCTCTGCACCTGCCTTCTCACTTCCAAGTACCACCGCCGAGCTTACAGCCTTGCAGGGAGCCCAGAGGCGGATAGGCGTGTCGCCCAGAAGAACGTGGCAGGACGAAAAGATGCTCTTCCTTTCTCCTGCTCCTTGCCCGAATTGGGGTGCTGTGTTGAAAGCCTTGCGCAGCGAAAAGCTACTGCAGCGAGTGTTTCTCTCCAAACGCGTTTCGCTGAGCGAGAGCTCCACGGACAGCTTGGACTCGGTGAAACAGCAAGAAAATGCTTGTAGTACGTCGAGCTGAAGGAAAATCCCCGCACAGCACCCTGTGGCTGCGTGCAGCGTTGACGCTGAAGAGCGGCAAAGCTCCAAGCCACGGCTGGGCTTCACTTCTGTCCAGAGCACAGAAGGCGAAGAAGCAAGCAGCTGGGCACCGGGCTCATGTACTCGGGGGAGCCAATTTCAAATGGCCAGCCAAGAGCTGCTTCACGAGCAGCTGCAGCTGAGAATGCTCTGGCTGCTTCCGAAAGGAAGGCGCAGCCCTTGCACTCGTGGACACAAGCTGGCCAGAAGCAGCTTCCTAAACCTTCCGTGCTGCAGAGTGCATGCAGCTGGAGCACAGGCAGAAGGACGCGTCCAGAAAGAAGGCGTTCTTCAAGTACCCCCCCCTCCTCCAGGCAGCCTTGAAACTGAGCACAACACACCGCGCCCCGGCAGCTTCCTTCTCCCATAGACGGACCGTCCCCTTCTTCACTCTCGCACCTCCCTTGCCCACTTGCAGCAGCTGCTGCCAAAGAAAAAGGCTCCAGCAGTCAAAGCCTCTGCTGGGCTGCACTTTCATTTCCCCTTGCCTCACGTCAAAGCAGCAGAAACTCTCCGCTGCACTCTGTATTTCCAGTCCCCGCTGCATCTACCACTGTCAGCTCTGCATCTCCAAGCATAAACTTGGGCACAATGCTTTCCAGGGAAAGCTGGAAGAGAAATAGGTAGCAGCGCAAGTAGCCGCAGGTGGAACTTTCTGGTTTCAAGTGCTAACGTGAATCCGCACACAAGCGAGAGGCAGCCACGCTTCCTCTTGCAGCCTGTGCCATGCGCATAGCAGCTCCGTGCTCTGCGCCTTCATTGTGCCGGAGTGGAAGCGGTGTCTACTTGTCGCCCAGAGAGCGCGGTGCCGGCAGAGAAATGCTCCAGGCTGCTGCCTCTGCCCAAACACGCCTGGGCTCTGCACTTTCTCGCTCAGCGCTAGGGAGCAGCACATTCGCTCTGCCTTGCAGCCTGAATCTGAACGGAAAGCTTCTCAGCTACGTCTCGCCCAGAGAACAGTTGTAGGTCAACGAGCTCACCCGGAGCTTACCCTCGACGCGTGGAAGCCTGTATTTGCAGCACATCCTAGTGGTAGTAGCCCTCTTTGCTTTCCAGCCTGCAACAGCGCCGGCAGATCGCGGTGCTCTCTGCACCTGCCTTCTCACTTCCAAGTACCACCGCCGAGCTTACAGCCTTGCAGGGAGCCCAGAGGCGGATAGGCGTGTCGCCCAGAAGAACGTGGCAGGACGAAAAGATGCTCTTCCTTTCTCCTGCTCCTTGCCCGAATTGGGGTGCTGTGTTGAAAGCCTTGCGCAGCGAAAAGCTACTGCAGCGAGTGTTTCTCTCCAAACGCGTTTCGCTGAGCGAGAGCTCCACGGACAGCTTGGACTCGGTGAAACAGCAAGAAAATGCTTGTAGTACGTCGAGCTGAAGGAAAATCCCCGCACAGCACACTGTGGCTGCGTGCAGCGTTGACGCTGAAGAGCGGCAAAGCTCCAAGCCACGGCTGGGCTTCACTTCTGTGCAGAGCACAGAAGGCGAAGAAGCAAGCAGCTGGGCACCGGGCTCATGTACTCGGGGGAGCCAATTTCAAATGGCCAGCCAAGAGCTGCTTCACGAGCAGCTGCAGCTGAGAATGCTCTGGCTGCTTCCGAAAGGAAGGCGCAGCCCTTGCACTCGTGGACACAAGCTGGCCAGAAGCAGCTTCCTAAACCTTCCGTGCTGCAGAGTGCATGCAGCTGGAGCACAGGCAGAAGGACGCGTCCAGAAAGAAGGCGTTCTTCAAGTACCCCCCCCTCCTCCAGGCAGCCTTGAAACTGAGCACAACACACCGCGCCCCGGCAGCTTCCTTCTCCCATAGACGGACCGTCCCCTTCTTCACTCTCGCACCTCCCTTGCCCACTTGCAGCAGCTGCTGCCAAAGAAAAAGGCTCCAGCAGTCAAAGCCTCTGCTGGGCTGCACTTTCATTTCCCCTTGCCTCACGTCAAAGCAGCAGAAACTCTCCGCTGCACTCTCTATTTCCAGTCCCCGCTGCATCTACCACTGTCAGCTCTGCATCTCCAAGCATAAACTTGGGCACAATGCTTTCCAGGGAAAGCTGGAAGAGAAATAGGTAGCAGCGCAAGTAGCCGCAGGTGGAACTTTCTGGTTTCAAGTGCTAACGTGAATCCGCACACAAGCGAGAGGCAGCCACGCTTCCTCTTGCAGCCTGTGCCATGCGCATAGCAGCTCCGTGCTCTGCGCCTTCATTGTGCCGGAGTGGAAGCGGTGTCTACTTGTCGCCCAGAGAGCGCGGTGCCGGCAGAGAAATGCTCCAGGCTGCTGCCTCTGCCCAAACACGCCTGGGCTCTGCACTTTCTCGCTCAGCGCTAGGGAGCAGCACATTCGCTCTGCCTTGCAGCCTGAATCTGAACGGAAAGCTTCTCAGCTACGTCTCGCCCAGAGAACAGTTGTAGGTCAACGAGCTCACCCGGAGCTTACCCTCGACGCGTGGAAGCCTGTATTTGCAGCACATCCTAGTGGTAGTAGCCCTCTTTGCTTTCCAGCCTGCAACAGCGCCGGCAGATCGCGGTGCTCTCTGCACCTGCCTTCTCACTTCCAAGTACCACCGCCGAGCTTACAGCCTTGCAGGGAGCCCAGAGGCGGATAGGCGTGTCGCCCAGAAGAACGTGGCAGGACGAAAAGATGCTCTTCCTTTCTCCTGCTCCTTGCCCGAATTGGGGTGCTGTGTTGAAAGCCTTGCGCAGCGAAAAGCTACTGCAGCGAGTGTTTCTCTCCAAACGCGTTTCGCTGAGCGAGAGCTCCACGGACAGCTTGGACTCGGTGAAACAGCAAGAAAATGCTTGTAGTACGTCGAGCTGAAGGAAAATCCCCGCACAGCACCCTGTGGCTGCGTGCAGCGTTGACGCTGAAGAGCGGCAAAGCTCCAAGCCACGGCTGGGCTTCACTTCTGTCCAGAGCACAGAAGGCGAAGAAGCAAGCAGCTGGGCACCGGGCTCATGTACTCGGGGGAGCCAATTTCAAATGGCCAGCCAAGAGCTGCTTCACGAGCAGCTGCAGCTGAGAATGCTCTGGCTGCTTCCGAAAGGAAGGCGCAGCCCTTGCACTCGTGGACACAAGCTGGCCAGAAGCAGCTTCCTAAACCTTCCGTGCTGCAGAGTGCATGCAGCTGGAGCACAGGCAGAAGGACGCGTCCAGAAAGAAGGCGTTCTTCAAGTACCCCCCCCTCCTCCAGGCAGCCTTGAAACTGAGCACAACACACCGCGCCCCGGCAGCTTCCTTCTCCCATAGACGGACCGTCCCCTTCTTCACTCTCGCACCTCCCTTGCCCACTTGCAGCAGCTGCTGCCAAAGAAAAAGGCTCCAGCAGTCAAAGCCTCTGCTGGGCTGCACTTTCATTTCCCCTTGCCTCACGTCAAAGCAGCAGAAACTCTCCGCTGCACTCTCTATTTCCAGTCCCCGCTGCATCTACCACTGTCAGCTCTGCATCTCCAAGCATAAACTTGGGCACAATGCTTTCCAGGGAAAGCTGGAAGAGAAATAGGTAGCAGCGCAAGTAGCCGCAGGTGGAACTTTCTGGTTTCAAGTGCTAACGTGAATCCGCACACAAGCGAGAGGCAGCCACGCTTCCTCTTGCAGCCTGTGCCATGCGCATAGCAGCTCCGTGCTCTGCGCCTTCATTGTGCCGGAGTGGAAGCGGTGTCTACTTGTCGCCCAGAGAGCGCGGTGCCGGCAGAGAAATGCTCCAGGCTGCTGCCTCTGCCCAAACACGCCTGGGCTCTGCACTTTCTCGCTCAGCGCTAGGGAGCAGCACATTCGCTCTGCCTTGCAGCCTGAATCTGAACGGAAAGCTTCTCAGCTACGTCTCGCCCAGAGAACAGTTGTAGGTCAACGAGCTCACCCGGAGCTTACCCTCGACGCGTGGAAGCCTGTATTTGCAGCACATCCTAGTGGTAGTAGCCCTCTTTGCTTTCCAGCCTGCAACAGCGCCGGCAGATCGCGGTGCTCTCTGCACCTGCCTTCTCACTTCCAAGTACCACCGCCGAGCTTACAGCCTTGCAGGGAGCCCAGAGGCGGATAGGCGTGTCGCCCAGAAGAACGTGGCAGGACGAAAAGATGCTCTTCCTTTCTCCTGCTCCTTGCCCGAATTGGGGTGCTGTGTTGAAAGCCTTGCGCAGCGAAAAGCTACTGCAGCGAGTGTTTCTCTCCAAACGCGTTTCGCTGAGCGAGAGCTCCACGGACAGCTTGGACTCGGTGAAACAGCAAGAAAATGCTTGTAGTACGTCGAGCTGAAGGAAAATCCCCGCACAGCACACTGTGGCTGCGTGCAGCGTTGACGCTGAAGAGCGGCAAAGCTCCAAGCCACGGCTGGGCTTCACTTCTGTCCAGAGCACAGAAGGCGAAGAAGCAAGCAGCTGGGCACCGGGCTCATGTACTCGGGGGAGCCAATTTCAAATGGCCAGCCAAGAGCTGCTTCACGAGCAGCTGCAGCTGAGAATGCTCTGGCTGCTTCCGAAAGGAAGGCGCAGCCCTTGCACTCGTGGACACAAGCTGGCCAGAAGCAGCTTCCTAAACCTTCCGTGCTGCAGAGTGCATGCAGCTGGAGCACAGGCAGAAGGACGCGTCCAGAAAGAAGGCGTTCTTCAAGTACCCCCCCCTCCTCCAGGCAGCCTTGAAACTGAGCACAACACACCGCGCCCCGGCAGCTTCCTTCTCCCATAGACGGACCGTCCCCTTCTTCACTCTCGCACCTCCCTTGCCCACTTGCAGCAGCTGCTGCCAAAGAAAAAGGCTCCAGCAGTCAAAGCCTCTGCTGGGCTGCACTTTCATTTCCCCTTGCCTCACGTCAAAGCAGCAGAAACTCTCCGCTGCACTCTCTATTTCCAGTCCCCGCTGCATCTACCACTGTCAGCTCTGCATCTCCAAGCATAAACTTGGGCACAATGCTTTCCAGGGAAAGCTGGAAGAGAAATAGGTAGCAGCGCAAGTAGCCGCAGGTGGAACTTTCTGGTTTCAAGTGCTAACGTGAATCCGCACACAAGCGAGAGGCAGCCACGCTTCCTCTTGCAGCCTGTGCCATGCGCATAGCAGCTCCGTGCTCTGCGCCTTCATTGTGCCGGAGTGGAAGCGGTGTCTACTTGTCGCCCAGAGAGCGCGGTGCCGGCAGAGAAATGCTCCAGGCTGCTGCCTCTGCCCAAACACGCCTGGGCTCTGCACTTTCTCGCTCAGCGCTAGGGAGCAGCACATTCGCTCTGCCTTGCAGCCTGAATCTGAACGGAAAGCTTCTCAGCTACGTCTCGCCCAGAGAACAGTTGTAGGTCAACGAGCTCACCCGGAGCTTACCCTCGACGCGTGGAAGCCTGTATTTGCAGCACATCCTAGTGGTAGTAGCCCTCTTTGCTTTCCAGCCTGCAACAGCGCCGGCAGATCGCGGTGCTCTCTGCACCTGCCTTCTCACTTCCAAGTACCACCGCCGAGCTTACAGCCTTGCAGGGAGCCCAGAGGCGGATAGGCGTGTCGCCCAGAAGAACGTGGCAGGACGAAAAGATGCTCTTCCTTTCTCCTGCTCCTTGCCCGAATTGGGGTGCTGTGTTGAAAGCCTTGCGCAGCGAAAAGCTACTGCAGCGAGTGTTTCTCTCCAAACGCGTTTCGCTGAGCGAGAGCTCCACGGACAGCTTGGACTCGGTGAAACAGCAAGAAAATGCTTGTAGTACGTCGAGCTGAAGGAAAATCCCCGCACAGCACACTGTGGCTGCGTGCAGCGTTGACGCTGAAGAGCGGCAAAGCTCCAAGCCACGGCTGGGCTTCACTTCTGTCCAGAGCACAGAAGGCGAAGAAGCAAGCAGCTGGGCACCGGGCTCATGTACTCGGGGGAGCCAATTTCAAATGGCCAGCCAAGAGCTGCTTCACGAGCAGCTGCAGCTGAGAATGCTCTGGCTGCTTCCGAAAGGAAGGCGCAGCCCTTGCACTCGTGGACACAAGCTGGCCAGAAGCAGCTTCCTAAACCTTCCGTGCTGCAGAGTGCATGCAGCTGGAGCACAGGCAGAAGGACGCGTCCAGAAAGAAGGCGTTCTTCAAGTACCCCCCCCTCCTCCAGGCAGCCTTGAAACTGAGCACAACACACCGCGCCCCGGCAGCTTCCTTCTCCCATAGACGGACCGTCCCCTTCTTCACTCTCGCACCTCCCTTGCCCACTTGCAGCAGCTGCTGCCAAAGAAAAAGGCTCCAGCAGTCAAAGCCTCTGCTGGGCTGCACTTTCATTTCCCCTTGCCTCACGTCAAAGCAGCAGAAACTCTCCGCTGCACTCTCTATTTCCAGTCCCCGCTGCATCTACCACTGTCAGCTCTGCATCTCCAAGCATAAACTTGGGCACAATGCTTTCCAGGGAAAGCTGGAAGAGAAATAGGTAGCAGCGCAAGTAGCCGCAGGTGGAACTTTCTGGTTTCAAGTGCTAACGTGAATCCGCACACAAGCGAGAGGCAGCCACGCTTCCTCTTGCAGCCTGTGCCATGCGCATAGCAGCTCCGTGCTCTGCGCCTTCATTGTGCCGGAGTGGAAGCGGTGTCTACTTGTCGCCCAGAGAGCGCGGTGCCGGCAGAGAAATGCTCCAGGCTGCTGCCTCTGCCCAAACACGCCTGGGCTCTGCACTTTCTCGCTCAGCGCTAGGGAGCAGCACATTCGCTCTGCCTTGCAGCCTGAATCTGAACGGAAAGCTTCTCAGCTACGTCTCGCCCAGAGAACAGTTGTAGGTCAACGAGCTCACCCGGAGCTTACCCTCGACGCGTGGAAGCCTGTATTTGCAGCACATCCTAGTGGTAGTAGCCCTCTTTGCTTTCCAGCCTGCAACAGCGCCGGCAGATCGCGGTGCTCTCTGCACCTGCCTTCTCACTTCCAAGTACCACCGCCGAGCTTACAGCCTTGCAGGGAGCCCAGAGGCGGATAGGCGTGTCGCCCAGAAGAACGTGGCAGGACGAAAAGATGCTCTTCCTTTCTCCTGCTCCTTGCCCGAATTGGGGTGCTGTGTTGAAAGCCTTGCGCAGCGAAAAGCTACTGCAGCGAGTGTTTCTCTCCAAACGTGTTTCGCTGAGCGAGAGCTCCACGGACAGCTTGGACTCGGTGAAACAGCAAGAAAATGCTTGTAGTACGTCGAGCTGAAGGAAAATCCCCGCACAGCACACTGTGGCTGCGTGCAGCGTTGACGCTGAAGAGCGGCAAAGCTCCAAGCCACGGCTGGGCTTCACTTCTGTCCAGAGCACAGAAGGCGAAGAAGCAAGCAGCTGGGCACCGGGCTCATGTACTCGGGGGAGCCAATTTCAAATGGCCAGCCAAGAGCTGCTTCACGAGCAGCTGCAGCTGAGAATGCTCTGGCTGCTTCCGAAAGGAAGGCGCAGCCCTTGCACTCGTGGACACAAGCTGGCCAGAAGCAGCTTCCTAAACCTTCCGTGCTGCAGAGTGCATGCAGCTGGAGCACAGGCAGAAGGACGCGTCCAGAAAGAAGGCGTTCTTCAAGTACCCCCCCCTCCTCCAGGCAGCCTTGAAACTGAGCACAACACACCGCGCCCCGGCAGCTTCCTTCTCCCATAGACGGACCGTCCCCTTCTTCACTCTCGCACCTCCCTTGCCCACTTGCAGCAGCTGCTGCCAAAGAAAAAGGCTCCAGCAGTCAAAGCCTCTGCTGGGCTGCACTTTCATTTCCCCTTGCCTCACGTCAAAGCAGCAGAAACTCTCCGCTGCACTCTCTATTTCCAGTCCCCGCTGCATCTACCACTGTCAGCTCTGCATCTCCAAGCATAAACTTGGGCACAATGCTTTCCAGGGAAAGCTGGAAGAGAAATAGGTAGCAGCGCAAGTAGCCGCAGGTGGAACTTTCTGGTTTCAAGTGCTAACGTGAATCCGCACACAAGCGAGAGGCAGCCACGCTTCCTCTTGCAGCCTGTGCCATGCGCATAGCAGCTCCGTGCTCTGCGCCTTCATTGTGCCGGAGTGGAAGCGGTGTCTACTTGTCGCCCAGAGAGCGCGGTGCCGGCAGAGAAATGCTCCAGGCTGCTGCCTCTGCCCAAACACGCCTGGGCTCTGCACTTTCTCGCTCAGCGCTAGGGAGCAGCACATTCGCTCTGCCTTGCAGCCTGAATCTGAACGGAAAGCTTCTCAGCTACGTCTCGCCCAGAGAACAGTTGTAGGTCAACGAGCTCACCCGGAGCTTACCCTCGACGCGTGGAAGCCTGTATTTGCAGCACATCCTAGTGGTAGTAGCCCTCTTTGCTTTCCAGCCTGCAACAGCGCCGGCAGATCGCGGTGCTCTCTGCACCTGCCTTCTCACTTCCAAGTACCACCGCCGAGCTTACAGCCTTGCAGGGAGCCCAGAGGCGGATAGGCGTGTCGCCCAGAAGAACGTGGCAGGACGAAAAGATGCTCTTCCTTTCTCCTGCTCCTTGCCCGAATTGGGGTGCTGTGTTGAAAGCCTTGCGCAGCGAAAAGCTACTGCAGCGAGTGTTTCTCTCCTGACGCAGTTCGCTGAGCGAGAGCTCCACGGACAGCTTGGACTCGGTGAAACAGCAAGAAAATGCTTGTAGTACGTCGAGCTGAAGGAAAATCCCCGCACAGCACACTGTGGCTGCGTGCAGCGTTGACGCTGAAGAGCGGCAAAGCTCCAAGCCACGGCTGGGCTTCACTTCTGTCCAGAGCACAGAAGGCGAAGAAGCAAGCAGCTGGGCACCGGGCTCATGTACTCGGGGGAGCCAATTTCAAATGGCCAGCCAAGAGCTGCTTCACGAGCAGCTGCAGCTGAGAATGCTCTGGCTGCTTCCGAAAGGAAGGCGCAGCCCTTGCACTCGTGGACACAAGCTGGCCAGAAGCAGCTTCCTAAACCTTCCGTGCTGCAGAGTGCATGCAGCTGGAGCACAGGCAGAAGGACGCGTCCAGAAAGAAGGCGTTCTTCAAGTACCCCCCCCTCCTCCAGGCAGCCTTGAAACTGAGCACAACACACCGCGCCCCGGCAGCTTCCTTCTCCCATAGACGGACCGTCCCCTTCTTCACTCTCGCACCTCCCTTGCCCACTTGCAGCAGCTGCTGCCAAAGAAAAAGGCTCCAGCAGTCAAAGCCTCTGCTGGGCTGCACTTTCATTTCCCCTTGCCTCACGTCAAAGCAGCAGAAACTCTCCGCTGCACTCTCTATTTCCAGTCCCCGCTGCATCTACCACTGTCAGCTCTGCATCTCCAAGCATAAACTTGGGCACAATGCTTTCCAGGGAAAGCTGGAAGAGAAATAGGTAGCAGCGCAAGTAGCCGCAGGTGGAACTTTCTGGTTTCAAGTGCTAACGTGAATCCGCACACAAGCGAGAGGCAGCCACGCTTCCTCTTGCAGCCTGTGCCATGCGCATAGCAGCTCCGTGCTCTGCGCCTTCATTGTGCCGGAGTGGAAGCGGTGTCTACTTGTCGCCCAGAGAGCGCGGTGCCGGCAGAGAAATGCTCCAGGCTGCTGCCTCTGCCCAAACACGCCTGGGCTCTGCACTTTCTCACTCAGCGCTAGGGAGCAGCACATTCGCTCTGCCTTGCAGCCTGAATCTGAACGGAAAGCTTCTCAGCTACGTCTCGCCCAGAGAACAGTTGTAGGTCAACGAGCTCACCCGGAGCTTACCCTCGACGCGTGGAAGCCTGTATTTGCAGCACATCCTAGTGGTAGTAGCCCTCTTTGCTTTCCAGCCTGCAACAGCGCCGGCAGATCGCGGTGCTCTCTGCACCTGCCTTCTCACTTCCAAGTACCACCGCCGAGCTTACAGCCTTGCAGGGAGCCCAGAGGCGGATAGGCGTGTCGCCCAGAAGAACGTGGCAGGACGAAAAGATGCTCTTCCTTTCTCCTGCTCCTTGCCCGAATTGGGGTGCTGTGTTGAAAGCCTTGCGCAGCGAAAAGCTACTGCAGCGAGTGTTTCTCTCCAAACGCGTTTCGCTGAGCGAGAGCTCCACGGACAGCTTGGACTCGGTGAAACAGCAAGAAAATGCTTGTAGTACGTCGAGCTGAAGGAAAATCCCCGCACAGCACACTGTGGCTGCGTGCAGCGTTGACGCTGAAGAGCGGCAAAGCTCCAAGCCACGGCTGGGCTTCACTTCTGTGCAGAGCACAGAAGGCGAAGAAGCAAGCAGCTGGGCACCGGGCTCATGTACTCGGGGGAGCCAATTTCAAATGGCCAGCCAAGAGCTGCTTCACGAGCAGCTGCAGCTGAGAATGCTCTGGCTGCTTCCGAAAGGAAGGCGCAGCCCTTGCACTCGTGGACACAAGCTGGCCAGAAGCAGCTTCCTAAACCTTCCGTGCTGCAGAGTGCATGCAGCTGGAGCACAGGCAGAAGGACGCGTCCAGAAAGAAGGCGTTCTTCAAGTACCCCCCCCTCCTCCAGGCAGCCTTGAAACTGAGCACAACACACCGCGCCCCGGCAGCTTCCTTCTCCCATAGACGGACCGTCCCCTTCTTCACTCTCGCACCTCCCTTGCCCACTTGCAGCAGCTGCTGCCAAAGAAAAAGGCTCCAGCAGTCAAAGCCTCTGCTGGGCTGCACTTTCATTTCCCCTTGCCTCACGTCAAAGCAGCAGAAACTCTCGGCTGCACTCTGTATTTCCAGTCCCCGCTGCATCTACCACTGTCAGCTCTGCATCTCCAAGCATAAACTTGGGCACAATGCTTTCCAGGGAAAGCTGGAAGAGAAATAGGTAGCAGCGCAAGTAGCCGCAGGTGGAACTTTCTGGTTTCAAGTGCTAACGTGAATCCGCACACAAGCGAGAGGCAGCCACGCTTCCTCTTGCAGCCTGTGCCATGCGCATAGCAGCTCCGTGCTCTGCGCCTTCATTGTGCCGGAGTGGAAGCGGTGTCTACTTGTCGCCCAGAGAGCGCGGTGCCGGCAGAGAAATGCTCCAGGCTGCTGCCTCTGCCCAAACACGCCTGGGCTCTGCACTTTCTCGCTCAGCGCTAGGGAGCAGCACATTCGCTCTGCCTTGCAGCCTGAATCTGAACGGAAAGCTTCTCAGCTACGTCTCGCCCAGAGAACAGTTGTAGGTCAACGAGCTCACCCGGAGCTTACCCTCGACGCGTGGAAGCCTGTATTTGCAGCACATCCTAGTGGTAGTAGCCCTCTTTGCTTTCCAGCCTGCAACAGCGCCGGCAGATCGCGGTGCTCTCTGCACCTGCCTTCTCACTTCCAAGTACCACCGCCGAGCTTACAGCCTTGCAGGGAGCCCAGAGGCGGATAGGCGTGTCGCCCAGAAGAACGTGGCAGGACGAAAAGATGCTCTTCCTTTCTCCTGCTCCTTGCCCGAATTGGGGTGCTGTGTTGAAAGCCTTGCGCAGCGAAAAGCTACTGCAGCGAGTGTTTCTCTCCTGACGCAGTTCGCTGAGCGAGAGCTCCACGGACAGCTTGGACTCGGTGAAACAGCAAGAAAATGCTTGTAGTACGTCGAGCTGAAGGAAAATCCCCGCACAGCACACTGTGGCTGCGTGCAGCGTTGACGCTGAAGAGCGGCAAAGCTCCAAGCCACGGCTGGGCTTCACTTCTGTCCAGAGCACAGAAGGCGAAGAAGCAAGCAGCTGGGCACCGGGCTCATGTACTCGGGGGAGCCAATTTCAAATGGCCAGCCAAGAGCTGCTTCACGAGCAGCTGCAGCTGAGAATGCTCTGGCTGCTTCCGAAAGGAAGGCGCAGCCCTTGCACTCGTGGACACAAGCTGGCCAGAAGCAGCTTCCTAAACCTTCCGTGCTGCAGAGTGCATGCAGCTGGAGCACAGGCAGAAGGACGCGTCCAGAAAGAAGGCGTTCTTCAAGTACCCCCCCCTCCTCCAGGCAGCCTTGAAACTGAGCACAACACACCGCGCCCCGGCAGCTTCCTTCTCCCATAGACGGACCGTCCCCTTCTTCACTCTCGCACCTCCCTTGCCCACTTGCAGCAGCTGCTGCCAAAGAAAAAGGCTCCAGCAGTCAAAGCCTCTGCTGGGCTGCACTTTCATTTCCCCTTGCCTCACGTCAAAGCAGCAGAAACTCTCCGCTGCACTCTCTATTTCCAGTCCCCGCTGCATCTACCACTGTCAGCTCTGCATCTCCAAGCATAAACTTGGGCACAATGCTTTCCAGGGAAAGCTGGAAGAGAAATAGGTAGCAGCGCAAGTAGCCGCAGGTGGAACTTTCTGGTTTCAAGTGCTAACGTGAATCCGCACACAAGCGAGAGGCAGCCACGCTTCCTCTTGCAGCCTGTGCCATGCGCATAGCAGCTCCGTGCTCTGCGCCTTCATTGTGCCGGAGTGGAAGCGGTGTCTACTTGTCGCCCAGAGAGCGCGGTGCCGGCAGAGAAATGCTCCAGGCTGCTGCCTCTGCCCAAACACGCCTGGGCTCTGCACTTTCTCGCTCAGCGCTAGGGAGCAGCACATTCGCTCTGCCTTGCAGCCTGAATCTGAACGGAAAGCTTCTCAGCTACGTCTCGCCCAGAGAACAGTTGTAGGTCAACGAGCTCACCCGGAGCTTACCCTCGACGCGTGGAAGCCTGTATTTGCAGCACATCCTAGTGGTAGTAGCCCTCTTTGCTTTCCAGCCTGCAACAGCGCCGGCAGATCGCGGTGCTCTCTGCACCTGCCTTCTCACTTCCAAGTACCACCGCCGAGCTTACAGCCTTGCAGGGAGCCCAGAGGCGGATAGGCGTGTCGCCCAGAAGAACGTGGCAGGACGAAAAGATGCTCTTCCTTTCTCCTGCTCCTTGCCCGAATTGGGGTGCTGTGTTGAAAGCCTTGCGCAGCGAAAAGCTACTGCAGCGAGTGTTTCTCTCCTGACGCAGTTCGCTGAGCGAGAGCTCCACGGACAGCTTGGACTCGGTGAAACAGCAAGAAAATGCTTGTAGTACGTCGAGCTGAAGGAAAATCCCCGCACAGCACACTGTGGCTGCGTGCAGCGTTGACGCTGAAGAGCGGCAAAGCTCCAAGCCACGGCTGGGCTTCACTTCTGTCCAGAGCACAGAAGGCGAAGAAGCAAGCAGCTGGGCACCGGGCTCATGTACTCGGGGGAGCCAATTTCAAATGGCCAGCCAAGAGCTGCTTCACGAGCAGCTGCAGCTGAGAATGCTCTGGCTGCTTCCGAAAGGAAGGCGCAGCCCTTGCACTCGTGGACACAAGCTGGCCAGAAGCAGCTTCCTAAACCTTCCGTGCTGCAGAGTGCATGCAGCTGGAGCACAGGCAGAAGGACGCGTCCAGAAAGAAGGCGTTCTTCAAGTACCCCCCCCTCCTCCAGGCAGCCTTGAAACTGAGCACAACACACCGCGCCCCGGCAGCTTCCTTCTCCCATAGACGGACCGTCCCCTTCTTCACTCTCGCACCTCCCTTGCCCACTTGCAGCAGCTGCTGCCAAAGAAAAAGGCTCCAGCAGTCAAAGCCTCTGCTGGGCTGCACTTTCATTTCCCCTTGCCTCACGTCAAAGCAGCAGAAACTCTCCGCTGCACTCTCTATTTCCAGTCCCCGCTGCATCTACCACTGTCAGCTCTGCATCTCCAAGCATAAACTTGGGCACAATGCTTTCCAGGGAAAGCTGGAAGAGAAATAGGTAGCAGCGCAAGTAGCCGCAGGTGGAACTTTCTGGTTTCAAGTGCTAACGTGAATCCGCACACAAGCGAGAGGCAGCCACGCTTCCTCTTGCAGCCTGTGCCATGCGCATAGCAGCTCCGTGCTCTGCGCCTTCATTGTGCCGGAGTGGAAGCGGTGTCTACTTGTCGCCCAGAGAGCGCGGTGCCGGCAGAGAAATGCTCCAGGCTGCTGCCTCTGCCCAAACACGCCTGGGCTCTGCACTTTCTCACTCAGCGCTAGGGAGCAGCACATTCGCTCTGCCTTGCAGCCTGAATCTGAACGGAAAGCTTCTCAGCTACGTCTCGCCCAGAGAACAGTTGTAGGTCAACGAGCTCACCCGGAGCTTACCCTCGACGCGTGGAAGCCTGTATTTGCAGCACATCCTAGTGGTAGTAGCCCTCTTTGCTTTCCAGCCTGCAACAGCGCCGGCAGATCGCGGTGCTCTCTGCACCTGCCTTCTCACTTCCAAGTACCACCGCCGAGCTTACAGCCTTGCAGGGAGCCCAGAGGCGGATAGGCGTGTCGCCCAGAAGAACGTGGCAGGACGAAAAGATGCTCTTCCTTTCTCCTGCTCCTTGCCCGAATTGGGGTGCTGTGTTGAAAGCCTTGCGCAGCGAAAAGCTACTGCAGCGAGTGTTTCTCTCCAAACGCGTTTCGCTGAGCGAGAGCTCCACGGACAGCTTGGACTCGGTGAAACAGCAAGAAAATGCTTGTAGTACGTCGAGCTGAAGGAAAATCCCCGCACAGCACACTGTGGCTGCGTGCAGCGTTGACGCTGAAGAGCGGCAAAGCTCCAAGCCACGGCTGGGCTTCACTTCTGTCCAGAGCACAGAAGGCGAAGAAGCAAGCAGCTGGGCACCGGGCTCATGTACTCGGGGGAGCCAATTTCAAATGGCCAGCCAAGAGCTGCTTCACGAGCAGCTGCAGCTGAGAATGCTCTGGCTGCTTCCGAAAGGAAGGCGCAGCCCTTGCACTCGTGGACACAAGCTGGCCAGAAGCAGCTTCCTAAACCTTCCGTGCTGCAGAGTGCATGCAGCTGGAGCACAGGCAGAAGGACGCGTCCAGAAAGAAGGCGTTCTTCAAGTACCCCCCCCCTCCTCCAGGCAGCCTTGAAACTGAGCACAACACACCGCGCCCCGGCAGCTTCCTTCTCCCATAGACGGACCGTCCCCTTCTTCACTCTCGCACCTCCCTTGCCCACTTGCAGCAGCTGCTGCCAAAGAAAAAGGCTCCAGCAGTCAAAGCCTCTGCTGGGCTGCACTTTCATTTCCCCTTGCCTCACGTCAAAGCAGCAGAAACTCTCCGCTGCACTCTCTATTTCCAGTCCCCGCTGCATCTACCACTGTCAGCTCTGCATCTCCAAGCATAAACTTGGGCACAATGCTTTCCAGGGAAAGCTGGAAGAGAAATAGGTAGCAGCGCAAGTAGCCGCAGGTGGAACTTTCTGGTTTCAAGTGCTAACGTGAATCCGCACACAAGCGAGAGGCAGCCACGCTTCCTCTTGCAGCCTGTGCCATGCGCATAGCAGCTCCGTGCTCTGCGCCTTCATTGTGCCGGAGTGGAAGCGGTGTCTACTTGTCGCCCAGAGAGCGCGGTGCCGGCAGAGAAATGCTCCAGGCTGCTGCCTCTGCCCAAACACGCCTGGGCTCTGCACTTTCTCGCTCAGCGCTAGGGAGCAGCACATTCGCTCTGCCTTGCAGCCTGAATCTGAACGGAAAGCTTCTCAGCTACGTCTCGCCCAGAGAACAGTTGTAGGTCAACGAGCTCACCCGGAGCTTACCCTCGACGCGTGGAAGCCTGTATTTGCAGCACATCCTAGTGGTAGTAGCCCTCTTTGCTTTCCAGCCTGCAACAGCGCCGGCAGATCGCGGTGCTCTCTGCACCTGCCTTCTCACTTCCAAGTACCACCGCCGAGCTTACAGCCTTGCAGGGAGCCCAGAGGCGGATAGGCGTGTCGCCCAGAAGAACGTGGCAGGACGAAAAGATGCTCTTCCTTTCTCCTGCTCCTTGCCCGAATTGGGGTGCTGTGTTGAAAGCCTTGCGCAGCGAAAAGCTACTGCAGCGAGTGTTTCTCTCCAAACGCGTTTCGCTGAGCGAGAGCTCCACGGACAGCTTGGACTCGGTGAAACAGCAAGAAAATGCTTGTAGTACGTCGAGCTGAAGGAAAATCCCCGCACAGCACCCTGTGGCTGCGTGCAGCGTTGACGCTGAAGAGCGGCAAAGCTCCAAGCCACGGCTGGGCTTCACTTCTGTGCAGAGCACAGAAGGCGAAGAAGCAAGCAGCTGGGCACCGGGCTCATGTACTCGGGGGAGCCAATTTCAAATGGCCAGCCAAGAGCTGCTTCACGAGCAGCTGCAGCTGAGAATGCTCTGGCTGCTTCCGAAAGGAAGGCGCAGCCCTTGCACTCGTGGACACAAGCTGGCCAGAAGCAGCTTCCTAAACCTTCCGTGCTGCAGAGTGCATGCAGCTGGAGCACAGGCAGAAGGACGCGTCCAGAAAGAAGGCGTTCTTCAAGTACCCCCCCCTCCTCCAGGCAGCCTTGAAACTGAGCACAACACACCGCGCCCCGGCAGCTTCCTTCTCCCATAGACGGACCGTCCCCTTCTTCACTCTCGCACCTCCCTTGCCCACTTGCAGCAGCTGCTGCCAAAGAAAAAGGCTCCAGCAGTCAAAGCCTCTGCTGGGCTGCACTTTCATTTCCCCTTGCCTCACGTCAAAGCAGCAGAAACTCTCCGCTGCACTCTCTATTTCCAGTCCCCGCTGCATCTACCACTGTCAGCTCTGCATCTCCAAGCATAAACTTGGGCACAATGCTTTCCAGGGAAAGCTGGAAGAGAAATAGGTAGCAGCGCAAGTAGCCGCAGGTGGAACTTTCTGGTTTCAAGTGCTAACGTGAATCCGCACACAAGCGAGAGGCAGCCACGCTTCCTCTTGCAGCCTGTGCCATGCGCATAGCAGCTCCGTGCTCTGCGCCTTCATTGTGCCGGAGTGGAAGCGGTGTCTACTTGTCGCCCAGAGAGCGCGGTGCCGGCAGAGAAATGCTCCAGGCTGCTGCCTCTGCCCAAACACGCCTGGGCTCTGCACTTTCTCGCTCAGCGCTAGGGAGCAGCACATTCGCTCTGCCTTGCAGCCTGAATCTGAACGGAAAGCTTCTCAGCTACGTCTCGCCCAGAGAACAGTTGTAGGTCAACGAGCTCACCCGGAGCTTACCCTCGACGCGTGGAAGCCTGTATTTGCAGCACATCCTAGTGGTAGTAGCCCTCTTTGCTTTCCAGCCTGCAACAGCGCCGGCAGATCGCGGTGCTCTCTGCACCTGCCTTCTCACTTCCAAGTACCACCGCCGAGCTTACAGCCTTGCAGGGAGCCCAGAGGCGGATAGGCGTGTCGCCCAGAAGAACGTGGCAGGACGAAAAGATGCTCTTCCTTTCTCCTGCTCCTTGCCCGAATTGGGGTGCTGTGTTGAAAGCCTTGCGCAGCGAAAAGCTACTGCAGCGAGTGTTTCTCTCCAAACGCGTTTCGCTGAGCGAGAGCTCCACGGACAGCTTGGACTCGGTGAAACAGCAAGAAAATGCTTGTAGTACGTCGAGCTGAAGGAAAATCCCCGCACAGCACACTGTGGCTGCGTGCAGCGTTGACGCTGAAGAGCGGCAAAGCTCCAAGCCACGGCTGGGCTTCACTTCTGTGCAGAGCACAGAAGGCGAAGAAGCAAGCAGCTGGGCACCGGGCTCATGTACTCGGGGGAGCCAATTTCAAATGGCCAGCCAAGAGCTGCTTCACGAGCAGCTGCAGCTGAGAATGCTCTGGCTGCTTCCGAAAGGAAGGCGCAGCCCTTGCACTCGTGGACACAAGCTGGCCAGAAGCAGCTTCCTAAACCTTCCGTGCTGCAGAGTGCATGCAGCTGGAGCACAGGCAGAAGGACGCGTCCAGAAAGAAGGCGTTCTTCAAGTACCCCCCCCTCCTCCAGGCAGCCTTGAAACTGAGCACAACACACCGCGCCCCGGCAGCTTCCTTCTCCCATAGACGGACCGTCCCCTTCTTCACTCTCGCACCTCCCTTGCCCACTTGCAGCAGCTGCTGCCAAAGAAAAAGGCTCCAGCAGTCAAAGCCTCTGCTGGGCTGCACTTTCATTTCCCCTTGCCTCACGTCAAAGCAGCAGAAACTCTCCGCTGCACTCTCTATTTCCAGTCCCCGCTGCATCTACCACTGTCAGCTCTGCATCTCCAAGCATAAACTTGGGCACAATGCTTTCCAGGGAAAGCTGGAAGAGAAATAGGTAGCAGCGCAAGTAGCCGCAGGTGGAACTTTCTGGTTTCAAGTGCTAACGTGAATCCGCACACAAGCGAGAGGCAGCCACGCTTCCTCTTGCAGCCTGTGCCATGCGCATAGCAGCTCCGTGCTCTGCGCCTTCATTGTGCCGGAGTGGAAGCGGTGTCTACTTGTCGCCCAGAGAGCGCGGTGCCGGCAGAGAAATGCTCCAGGCTGCTGCCTCTGCCCAAACACGCCTGGGCTCTGCACTTTCTCGCTCAGCGCTAGGGAGCAGCACATTCGCTCTGCCTTGCAGCCTGAATCTGAACGGAAAGCTTCTCAGCTACGTCTCGCCCAGAGAACAGTTGTAGGTCAACGAGCTCACCCGGAGCTTACCCTCGACGCGTGGAAGCCTGTATTTGCAGCACATCCTAGTGGTAGTAGCCCTCTTTGCTTTCCAGCCTGCAACAGCGCCGGCAGATCGCGGTGCTCTCTGCACCTGCCTTCTCACTTCCAAGTACCACCGCCGAGCTTACAGCCTTGCAGGGAGCCCAGAGGCGGATAGGCGTGTCGCCCAGAAGAACGTGGCAGGACGAAAAGATGCTCTTCCTTTCTCCTGCTCCTTGCCCGAATTGGGGTGCTGTGTTGAAAGCCTTGCGCAGCGAAAAGCTACTGCAGCGAGTGTTTCTCTCCAAACGCGTTTCGCTGAGCGAGAGCTCCACGGACAGCTTGGACTCGGTGAAACAGCAAGAAAATGCTTGTAGTACGTCGAGCTGAAGGAAAATCCCCGCACAGCACACTGTGGCTGCGTGCAGCGTTGACGCTGAAGAGCGGCAAAGCTCCAAGCCACGGCTGGGCTTCACTTCTGTCCAGAGCACAGAAGGCGAAGAAGCAAGCAGCTGGGCACCGGGCTCATGTACTCGGGGGAGCCAATTTCAAATGGCCAGCCAAGAGCTGCTTCACGAGCAGCTGCAGCTGAGAATGCTCTGGCTGCTTCCGAAAGGAAGGCGCAGCCCTTGCACTCGTGGACACAAGCTGGCCAGAAGCAGCTTCCTAAACCTTCCGTGCTGCAGAGTGCATGCAGCTGGAGCACAGGCAGAAGGACGCGTCCAGAAAGAAGGCGTTCTTCAAGTACCCCCCCCTCCTCCAGGCAGCCTTGAAACTGAGCACAACACACCGCGCCCCGGCAGCTTCCTTCTCCCATAGACGGACCGTCCCCTTCTTCACTCTCGCACCTCCCTTGCCCACTTGCAGCAGCTGCTGCCAAAGAAAAAGGCTCCAGCAGTCAAAGCCTCTGCTGGGCTGCACTTTCATTTCCCCTTGCCTCACGTCAAAGCAGCAGAAACTCTCCGCTGCACTCTCTATTTCCAGTCCCCGCTGCATCTACCACTGTCAGCTCTGCATCTCCAAGCATAAACTTGGGCACAATGCTTTCCAGGGAAAGCTGGAAGAGAAATAGGTAGCAGCGCAAGTAGCCGCAGGTGGAACTTTCTGGTTTCAAGTGCTAACGTGAATCCGCACACAAGCGAGAGGCAGCCACGCTTCCTCTTGCAGCCTGTGCCATGCGCATAGCAGCTCCGTGCTCTGCGCCTTCATTGTGCCGGAGTGGAAGCGGTGTCTACTTGTCGCCCAGAGAGCGCGGTGCCGGCAGAGAAATGCTCCAGGCTGCTGCCTCTGCCCAAACACGCCTGGGCTCTGCACTTTCTCGCTCAGCGCTAGGGAGCAGCACATTCGCTCTGCCTTGCAGCCTGAATCTGAACGGAAAGCTTCTCAGCTACGTCTCGCCCAGAGAACAGTTGTAGGTCAACGAGCTCACCCGGAGCTTACCCTCGACGCGTGGAAGCCTGTATTTGCAGCACATCCTAGTGGTAGTAGCCCTCTTTGCTTTCCAGCCTGCAACAGCGCCGGCAGATCGCGGTGCTCTCTGCACCTGCCTTCTCACTTCCAAGTACCACCGCCGAGCTTACAGCCTTGCAGGGAGCCCAGAGGCGGATAGGCGTGTCGCCCAGAAGAACGTGGCAGGACGAAAAGATGCTCTTCCTTTCTCCTGCTCCTTGCCCGAATTGGGGTGCTGTGTTGAAAGCCTTGCGCAGCGAAAAGCTACTGCAGCGAGTGTTTCTCTCCAAACGTGTTTCGCTGAGCGAGAGCTCCACGGACAGCTTGGACTCGGTGAAACAGCAAGAAAATGCTTGTAGTACGTCGAGCTGAAGGAAAATCCCCGCACAGCACACTGTGGCTGCGTGCAGCGTTGACGCTGAAGAGCGGCAAAGCTCCAAGCCACGGCTGGGCTTCACTTCTGTGCAGAGCACAGAAGGCGAAGAAGCAAGCAGCTGGGCACCGGGCTCATGTACTCGGGGGAGCCAATTTCAAATGGCCAGCCAAGAGCTGCTTCACGAGCAGCTGCAGCTGAGAATGCTCTGGCTGCTTCCGAAAGGAAGGCGCAGCCCTTGCACTCGTGGACACAAGCTGGCCAGAAGCAGCTTCCTAAACCTTCCGTGCTGCAGAGTGCATGCAGCTGGAGCACAGGCAGAAGGACGCGTCCAGAAAGAAGGCGTTCTTCAAGTACCCCCCCCTCCTCCAGGCAGCCTTGAAACTGAGCACAACACACCGCGCCCCGGCAGCTTCCTTCTCCCATAGACGGACCGTCCCCTTCTTCACTCTCGCACCTCCCTTGCCCACTTGCAGCAGCTGCTGCCAAAGAAAAAGGCTCCAGCAGTCAAAGCCTCTGCTGGGCTGCACTTTCATTTCCCCTTGCCTCACGTCAAAGCAGCAGAAACTCTCCGCTGCACTCTCTATTTCCAGTCCCCGCTGCATCTACCACTGTCAGCTCTGCATCTCCAAGCATAAACTTGGGCACAATGCTTTCCAGGGAAAGCTGGAAGAGAAATAGGTAGCAGCGCAAGTAGCCGCAGGTGGAACTTTCTGGTTTCAAGTGCTAACGTGAATCCGCACACAAGCGAGAGGCAGCCACGCTTCCTCTTGCAGCCTGTGCCATGCGCATAGCAGCTCCGTGCTCTGCGCCTTCATTGTGCCGGAGTGGAAGCGGTGTCTACTTGTCGCCCAGAGAGCGCGGTGCCGGCAGAGAAATGCTCCAGGCTGCTGCCTCTGCCCAAACACGCCTGGGCTCTGCACTTTCTCGCTCAGCGCTAGGGAGCAGCACATTCGCTCTGCCTTGCAGCCTGAATCTGAACGGAAAGCTTCTCAGCTACGTCTCGCCCAGAGAACAGTTGTAGGTCAACGAGCTCACCCGGAGCTTACCCTCGACGCGTGGAAGCCTGTATTTGCAGCACATCCTAGTGGTAGTAGCCCTCTTTGCTTTCCAGCCTGCAACAGCGCCGGCAGATCGCGGTGCTCTCTGCACCTGCCTTCTCACTTCCAAGTACCACCGCCGAGCTTACAGCCTTGCAGGGAGCCCAGAGGCGGATAGGCGTGTCGCCCAGAAGAACGTGGCAGGACGAAAAGATGCTCTTCCTTTCTCCTGCTCCTTGCCCGAATTGGGGTGCTGTGTTGAAAGCCTTGCGCAGCGAAAAGCTACTGCAGCGAGTGTTTCTCTCCTGACGCAGTTCGCTGAGCGAGAGCTCCACGGACAGCTTGGACTCGGTGAAACAGCAAGAAAATGCTTGTAGTACGTCGAGCTGAAGGAAAATCCCCGCACAGCACACTGTGGCTGCGTGCAGCGTTGACGCTGAAGAGCGGCAAAGCTCCAAGCCACGGCTGGGCTTCACTTCTGTCCAGAGCACAGAAGGCGAAGAAGCAAGCAGCTGGGCACCGGGCTCATGTACTCGGGGGAGCCAATTTCAAATGGCCAGCCAAGAGCTGCTTCACGAGCAGCTGCAGCTGAGAATGCTCTGGCTGCTTCCGAAAGGAAGGCGCAGCCCTTGCACTCGTGGACACAAGCTGGCCAGAAGCAGCTTCCTAAACCTTCCGTGCTGCAGAGTGCATGCAGCTGGAGCACAGGCAGAAGGACGCGTCCAGAAAGAAGGCGTTCTTCAAGTACCCCCCCCTCCTCCAGGCAGCCTTGAAACTGAGCACAACACACCGCGCCCCGGCAGCTTCCTTCTCCCATAGACGGACCGTCCCCTTCTTCACTCTCGCACCTCCCTTGCCCACTTGCAGCAGCTGCTGCCAAAGAAAAAGGCTCCAGCAGTCAAAGCCTCTGCTGGGCTGCACTTTCATTTCCCCTTGCCTCACGTCAAAGCAGCAGAAACTCTCGGCTGCACTCTCTATTTCCAGTCCCCGCTGCATCTACCACTGTCAGCTCTGCATCTCCAAGCATAAACTTGGGCACAATGCTTTCCAGGGAAAGCTGGAAGAGAAATAGGTAGCAGCGCAAGTAGCCGCAGGTGGAACTTTCTGGTTTCAAGTGCTAACGTGAATCCGCACACAAGCGAGAGGCAGCCACGCTTCCTCTTGCAGCCTGTGCCATGCGCATAGCAGCTCCGTGCTCTGCGCCTTCATTGTGCCGGAGTGGAAGCGGTGTCTACTTGTCGCCCAGAGAGCGCGGTGCCGGCAGAGAAATGCTCCAGGCTGCTGCCTCTGCCCAAACACGCCTGGGCTCTGCACTTTCTCACTCAGCGCTAGGGAGCAGCACATTCGCTCTGCCTTGCAGCCTGAATCTGAACGGAAAGCTTCTCAGCTACGTCTCGCCCAGAGAACAGTTGTAGGTCAACGAGCTCACCCGGAGCTTACCCTCGACGCGTGGAAGCCTGTATTTGCAGCACATCCTAGTGGTAGTAGCCCTCTTTGCTTTCCAGCCTGCAACAGCGCCGGCAGATCGCGGTGCTCTCTGCACCTGCCTTCTCACTTCCAAGTACCACCGCCGAGCTTACAGCCTTGCAGGGAGCCCAGAGGCGGATAGGCGTGTCGCCCAGAAGAACGTGGCAGGACGAAAAGATGCTCTTCCTTTCTCCTGCTCCTTGCCCGAATTGGGGTGCTGTGTTGAAAGCCTTGCGCAGCGAAAAGCTACTGCAGCGAGTGTTTCTCTCCAAACGCGTTTCGCTGAGCGAGAGCTCCACGGACAGCTTGGACTCGGTGAAACAGCAAGAAAATGCTTGTAGTACGTCGAGCTGAAGGAAAATCCCCGCACAGCACACTGTGGCTGCGTGCAGCGTTGACGCTGAAGAGCGGCAAAGCTCCAAGCCACGGCTGGGCTTCACTTCTGTCCAGAGCACAGAAGGCGAAGAAGCAAGCAGCTGGGCACCGGGCTCATGTACTCGGGGGAGCCAATTTCAAATGGCCAGCCAAGAGCTGCTTCACGAGCAGCTGCAGCTGAGAATGCTCTGGCTGCTTCCGAAAGGAAGGCGCAGCCCTTGCACTCGTGGACACAAGCTGGCCAGAAGCAGCTTCCTAAACCTTCCGTGCTGCAGAGTGCATGCAGCTGGAGCACAGGCAGAAGGACGCGTCCAGAAAGAAGGCGTTCTTCAAGTACCCCCCCCTCCTCCAGGCAGCCTTGAAACTGAGCACAACACACCGCGCCCCGGCAGCTTCCTTCTCCCATAGACGGACCGTCCCCTTCTTCACTCTCGCACCTCCCTTGCCCACTTGCAGCAGCTGCTGCCAAAGAAAAAGGCTCCAGCAGTCAAAGCCTCTGCTGGGCTGCACTTTCATTTCCCCTTGCCTCACGTCAAAGCAGCAGAAACTCTCCGCTGCACTCTCTATTTCCAGTCCCCGCTGCATCTACCACTGTCAGCTCTGCATCTCCAAGCATAAACTTGGGCACAATGCTTTCCAGGGAAAGCTGGAAGAGAAATAGGTAGCAGCGCAAGTAGCCGCAGGTGGAACTTTCTGGTTTCAAGTGCTAACGTGAATCCGCACACAAGCGAGAGGCAGCCACGCTTCCTCTTGCAGCCTGTGCCATGCGCATAGCAGCTCCGTGCTCTGCGCCTTCATTGTGCCGGAGTGGAAGCGGTGTCTACTTGTCGCCCAGAGAGCGCGGTGCCGGCAGAGAAATGCTCCAGGCTGCTGCCTCTGCCCAAACACGCCTGGGCTCTGCACTTTCTCGCTCAGCGCTAGGGAGCAGCACATTCGCTCTGCCTTGCAGCCTGAATCTGAACGGAAAGCTTCTCAGCTACGTCTCGCCCAGAGAACAGTTGTAGGTCAACGAGCTCACCCGGAGCTTACCCTCGACGCGTGGAAGCCTGTATTTGCAGCACATCCTAGTGGTAGTAGCCCTCTTTGCTTTCCAGCCTGCAACAGCGCCGGCAGATCGCGGTGCTCTCTGCACCTGCCTTCTCACTTCCAAGTACCACCGCCGAGCTTACAGCCTTGCAGGGAGCCCAGAGGCGGATAGGCGTGTCGCCCAGAAGAACGTGGCAGGACGAAAAGATGCTCTTCCTTTCTCCTGCTCCTTGCCCGAATTGGGGTGCTGTGTTGAAAGCCTTGCGCAGCGAAAAGCTACTGCAGCGAGTGTTTCTCTCCAAACGCGTTTCGCTGAGCGAGAGCTCCACGGACAGCTTGGACTCGGTGAAACAGCAAGAAAATGCTTGTAGTACGTCGAGCTGAAGGAAAATCCCCGCACAGCACACTGTGGCTGCGTGCAGCGTTGACGCTGAAGAGCGGCAAAGCTCCAAGCCACGGCTGGGCTTCACTTCTGTCCAGAGCACAGAAGGCGAAGAAGCAAGCAGCTGGGCACCGGGCTCATGTACTCGGGGGAGCCAATTTCAAATGGCCAGCCAAGAGCTGCTTCACGAGCAGCTGCAGCTGAGAATGCTCTGGCTGCTTCCGAAAGGAAGGCGCAGCCCTTGCACTCGTGGACACAAGCTGGCCAGAAGCAGCTTCCTAAACCTTCCGTGCTGCAGAGTGCATGCAGCTGGAGCACAGGCAGAAGGACGCGTCCAGAAAGAAGGCGTTCTTCAAGTACCCCCCCCTCCTCCAGGCAGCCTTGAAACTGAGCACAACACACCGCGCCCCGGCAGCTTCCTTCTCCCATAGACGGACCGTCCCCTTCTTCACTCTCGCACCTCCCTTGCCCACTTGCAGCAGCTGCTGCCAAAGAAAAAGGCTCCAGCAGTCAAAGCCTCTGCTGGGCTGCACTTTCATTTCCCCTTGCCTCACGTCAAAGCAGCAGAAACTCTCGGCTGCACTCTCTATTTCCAGTCCCCGCTGCATCTACCACTGTCAGCTCTGCATCTCCAAGCATAAACTTGGGCACAATGCTTTCCAGGGAAAGCTGGAAGAGAAATAGGTAGCAGCGCAAGTAGCCGCAGGTGGAACTTTCTGGTTTCAAGTGCTAACGTGAATCCGCACACAAGCGAGAGGCAGCCACGCTTCCTCTTGCAGCCTGTGCCATGCGCATAGCAGCTCCGTGCTCTGCGCCTTCATTGTGCCGGAGTGGAAGCGGTGTCTACTTGTCGCCCAGAGAGCGCGGTGCCGGCAGAGAAATGCTCCAGGCTGCTGCCTCTGCCCAAACACGCCTGGGCTCTGCACTTTCTCGCTCAGCGCTAGGGAGCAGCACATTCGCTCTGCCTTGCAGCCTGAATCTGAACGGAAAGCTTCTCAGCTACGTCTCGCCCAGAGAACAGTTGTAGGTCAACGAGCTCACCCGGAGCTTACCCTCGACGCGTGGAAGCCTGTATTTGCAGCACATCCTAGTGGTAGTAGCCCTCTTTGCTTTCCAGCCTGCAACAGCGCCGGCAGATCGCGGTGCTCTCTGCACCTGCCTTCTCACTTCCAAGTACCACCGCCGAGCTTACAGCCTTGCAGGGAGCCCAGAGGCGGATAGGCGTGTCGCCCAGAAGAACGTGGCAGGACGAAAAGATGCTCTTCCTTTCTCCTGCTCCTTGCCCGAATTGGGGTGCTGTGTTGAAAGCCTTGCGCAGCGAAAAGCTACTGCAGCGAGTGTTTCTCTCCTGACGCAGTTCGCTGAGCGAGAGCTCCACGGACAGCTTGGACTCGGTGAAACAGCAAGAAAATGCTTGTAGTACGTCGAGCTGAAGGAAAATCCCCGCACAGCACACTGTGGCTGCGTGCAGCGTTGACGCTGAAGAGCGGCAAAGCTCCAAGCCACGGCTGGGCTTCACTTCTGTGCAGAGCACAGAAGGCGAAGAAGCAAGCAGCTGGGCACCGGGCTCATGTACTCGGGGGAGCCAATTTCAAATGGCCAGCCAAGAGCTGCTTCACGAGCAGCTGCAGCTGAGAATGCTCTGGCTGCTTCCGAAAGGAAGGCGCAGCCCTTGCACTCGTGGACACAAGCTGGCCAGAAGCAGCTTCCTAAACCTTCCGTGCTGCAGAGTGCATGCAGCTGGAGCACAGGCAGAAGGACGCGTCCAGAAAGAAGGCGTTCTTCAAGTACCCCCCCCTCCTCCAGGCAGCCTTGAAACTGAGCACAACACACCGCGCCCCGGCAGCTTCCTTCTCCCATAGACGGACCGTCCCCTTCTTCACTCTCGCACCTCCCTTGCCCACTTGCAGCAGCTGCTGCCAAAGAAAAAGGCTCCAGCAGTCAAAGCCTCTGCTGGGCTGCACTTTCATTTCCCCTTGCCTCACGTCAAAGCAGCAGAAACTCTCGGCTGCACTCTCTATTTCCAGTCCCCGCTGCATCTACCACTGTCAGCTCTGCATCTCCAAGCATAAACTTGGGCACAATGCTTTCCAGGGAAAGCTGGAAGAGAAATAGGTAGCAGCGCAAGTAGCCGCAGGTGGAACTTTCTGGTTTCAAGTGCTAACGTGAATCCGCACACAAGCGAGAGGCAGCCACGCTTCCTCTTGCAGCCTGTGCCATGCGCATAGCAGCTCCGTGCTCTGCGCCTTCATTGTGCCGGAGTGGAAGCGGTGTCTACTTGTCGCCCAGAGAGCGCGGTGCCGGCAGAGAAATGCTCCAGGCTGCTGCCTCTGCCCAAACACGCCTGGGCTCTGCACTTTCTCGCTCAGCGCTAGGGAGCAGCACATTCGCTCTGCCTTGCAGCCTGAATCTGAACGGAAAGCTTCTCAGCTACGTCTCGCCCAGAGAACAGTTGTAGGTCAACGAGCTCACCCGGAGCTTACCCTCGACGCGTGGAAGCCTGTATTTGCAGCACATCCTAGTGGTAGTAGCCCTCTTTGCTTTCCAGCCTGCAACAGCGCCGGCAGATCGCGGTGCTCTCTGCACCTGCCTTCTCACTTCCAAGTACCACCGCCGAGCTTACAGCCTTGCAGGGAGCCCAGAGGCGGATAGGCGTGTCGCCCAGAAGAACGTGGCAGGACGAAAAGATGCTCTTCCTTTCTCCTGCTCCTTGCCCGAATTGGGGTGCTGTGTTGAAAGCCTTGCGCAGCGAAAAGCTACTGCAGCGAGTGTTTCTCTCCAAACGCGTTTCGCTGAGCGAGAGCTCCACGGACAGCTTGGACTCGGTGAAACAGCAAGAAAATGCTTGTAGTACGTCGAGCTGAAGGAAAATCCCCGCACAGCACACTGTGGCTGCGTGCAGCGTTGACGCTGAAGAGCGGCAAAGCTCCAAGCCACGGCTGGGCTTCACTTCTGTCCAGAGCACAGAAGGCGAAGAAGCAAGCAGCTGGGCACCGGGCTCATGTACTCGGGGGAGCCAATTTCAAATGGCCAGCCAAGAGCTGCTTCACGAGCAGCTGCAGCTGAGAATGCTCTGGCTGCTTCCGAAAGGAAGGCGCAGCCCTTGCACTCGTGGACACAAGCTGGCCAGAAGCAGCTTCCTAAACCTTCCGTGCTGCAGAGTGCATGCAGCTGGAGCACAGGCAGAAGGACGCGTCCAGAAAGAAGGCGTTCTTCAAGTACCCCCCCCTCCTCCAGGCAGCCTTGAAACTGAGCACAACACACCGCGCCCCGGCAGCTTCCTTCTCCCATAGACGGACCGTCCCCTTCTTCACTCTCGCACCTCCCTTGCCCACTTGCAGCAGCTGCTGCCAAAGAAAAAGGCTCCAGCAGTCAAAGCCTCTGCTGGGCTGCACTTTCATTTCCCCTTGCCTCACGTCAAAGCAGCAGAAACTCTCCGCTGCACTCTCTATTTCCAGTCCCCGCTGCATCTACCACTGTCAGCTCTGCATCTCCAAGCATAAACTTGGGCACAATGCTTTCCAGGGAAAGCTGGAAGAGAAATAGGTAGCAGCGCAAGTAGCCGCAGGTGGAACTTTCTGGTTTCAAGTGCTAACGTGAATCCGCACACAAGCGAGAGGCAGCCACGCTTCCTCTTGCAGCCTGTGCCATGCGCATAGCAGCTCCGTGCTCTGCGCCTTCATTGTGCCGGAGTGGAAGCGGTGTCTACTTGTCGCCCAGAGAGCGCGGTGCCGGCAGAGAAATGCTCCAGGCTGCTGCCTCTGCCCAAACACGCCTGGGCTCTGCACTTTCTCGCTCAGCGCTAGGGAGCAGCACATTCGCTCTGCCTTGCAGCCTGAATCTGAACGGAAAGCTTCTCAGCTACGTCTCGCCCAGAGAACAGTTGTAGGTCAACGAGCTCACCCGGAGCTTACCCTCGACGCGTGGAAGCCTGTATTTGCAGCACATCCTAGTGGTAGTAGCCCTCTTTGCTTTCCAGCCTGCAACAGCGCCGGCAGATCGCGGTGCTCTCTGCACCTGCCTTCTCACTTCCAAGTACCACCGCCGAGCTTACAGCCTTGCAGGGAGCCCAGAGGCGGATAGGCGTGTCGCCCAGAAGAACGTGGCAGGACGAAAAGATGCTCTTCCTTTCTCCTGCTCCTTGCCCGAATTGGGGTGCTGTGTTGAAAGCCTTGCGCAGCGAAAAGCTACTGCAGCGAGTGTTTCTCTCCAAACGTGTTTCGCTGAGCGAGAGCTCCACGGACAGCTTGGACTCGGTGAAACAGCAAGAAAATGCTTGTAGTACGTCGAGCTGAAGGAAAATCCCCGCACAGCACACTGTGGCTGCGTGCAGCGTTGACGCTGAAGAGCGGCAAAGCTCCAAGCCACGGCTGGGCTTCACTTCTGTGCAGAGCACAGAAGGCGAAGAAGCAAGCAGCTGGGCACCGGGCTCATGTACTCGGGGGAGCCAATTTCAAATGGCCAGCCAAGAGCTGCTTCACGAGCAGCTGCAGCTGAGAATGCTCTGGCTGCTTCCGAAAGGAAGGCGCAGCCCTTGCACTCGTGGACACAAGCTGGCCAGAAGCAGCTTCCTAAACCTTCCGTGCTGCAGAGTGCATGCAGCTGGAGCACAGGCAGAAGGACGCGTCCAGAAAGAAGGCGTTCTTCAAGTACCCCCCCCTCCTCCAGGCAGCCTTGAAACTGAGCACAACACACCGCGCCCCGGCAGCTTCCTTCTCCCATAGACGGACCGTCCCCTTCTTCACTCTCGCACCTCCCTTGCCCACTTGCAGCAGCTGCTGCCAAAGAAAAAGGCTCCAGCAGTCAAAGCCTCTGCTGGGCTGCACTTTCATTTCCCCTTGCCTCACGTCAAAGCAGCAGAAACTCTCCGCTGCACTCTCTATTTCCAGTCCCCGCTGCATCTACCACTGTCAGCTCTGCATCTCCAAGCATAAACTTGGGCACAATGCTTTCCAGGGAAAGCTGGAAGAGAAATAGGTAGCAGCGCAAGTAGCCGCAGGTGGAACTTTCTGGTTTCAAGTGCTAACGTGAATCCGCACACAAGCGAGAGGCAGCCACGCTTCCTCTTGCAGCCTGTGCCATGCGCATAGCAGCTCCGTGCTCTGCGCCTTCATTGTGCCGGAGTGGAAGCGGTGTCTACTTGTCGCCCAGAGAGCGCGGTGCCGGCAGAGAAATGCTCCAGGCTGCTGCCTCTGCCCAAACACGCCTGGGCTCTGCACTTTCTCGCTCAGCGCTAGGGAGCAGCACATTCGCTCTGCCTTGCAGCCTGAATCTGAACGGAAAGCTTCTCAGCTACGTCTCGCCCAGAGAACAGTTGTAGGTCAACGAGCTCACCCGGAGCTTACCCTCGACGCGTGGAAGCCTGTATTTGCAGCACATCCTAGTGGTAGTAGCCCTCTTTGCTTTCCAGCCTGCAACAGCGCCGGCAGATCGCGGTGCTCTCTGCACCTGCCTTCTCACTTCCAAGTACCACCGCCGAGCTTACAGCCTTGCAGGGAGCCCAGAGGCGGATAGGCGTGTCGCCCAGAAGAACGTGGCAGGACGAAAAGATGCTCTTCCTTTCTCCTGCTCCTTGCCCGAATTGGGGTGCTGTGTTGAAAGCCTTGCGCAGCGAAAAGCTACTGCAGCGAGTGTTTCTCTCCAAACGTGTTTCGCTGAGCGAGAGCTCCACGGACAGCTTGGACTCGGTGAAACAGCAAGAAAATGCTTGTAGTACGTCGAGCTGAAGGAAAATCCCCGCACAGCACACTGTGGCTGCGTGCAGCGTTGACGCTGAAGAGCGGCAAAGCTCCAAGCCACGGCTGGGCTTCACTTCTGTGCAGAGCACAGAAGGCGAAGAAGCAAGCAGCTGGGCACCGGGCTCATGTACTCGGGGGAGCCAATTTCAAATGGCCAGCCAAGAGCTGCTTCACGAGCAGCTGCAGCTGAGAATGCTCTGGCTGCTTCCGAAAGGAAGGCGCAGCCCTTGCACTCGTGGACACAAGCTGGCCAGAAGCAGCTTCCTAAACCTTCCGTGCTGCAGAGTGCATGCAGCTGGAGCACAGGCAGAAGGACGCGTCCAGAAAGAAGGCGTTCTTCAAGTACCCCCCCCTCCTCCAGGCAGCCTTGAAACTGAGCACAACACACCGCGCCCCGGCAGCTTCCTTCTCCCATAGACCGACCGTCCCCTTCTTCACTCTCGCACCTCCCTTGCCCACTTGCAGCAGCTGCTGCCAAAGAAAAAGGCTCCAGCAGTCAAAGCCTCTGCTGGGCTGCACTTTCATTTCCCCTTGCCTCACGTCAAAGCAGCAGAAACTCTCCGCTGCACTCTCTATTTCCAGTCCCCGCTGCATCTACCACTGTCAGCTCTGCATCTCCAAGCATAAACTTGGGCACAATGCTTTCCAGGGAAAGCTGGAAGAGAAATAGGTAGCAGCGCAAGTAGCCGCAGGTGGAACTTTCTGGTTTCAAGTGCTAACGTGAATCCGCACACAAGCGAGAGGCAGCCACGCTTCCTCTTGCAGCCTGTGCCATGCGCATAGCAGCTCCGTGCTCTGCGCCTTCATTGTGCCGGAGTGGAAGCGGTGTCTACTTGTCGCCCAGAGAGCGCGGTGCCGGCAGAGAAATGCTCCAGGCTGCTGCCTCTGCCCAAACACGCCTGGGCTCTGCACTTTCTCGCTCAGCGCTAGGGAGCAGCACATTCGCTCTGCCTTGCAGCCTGAATCTGAACGGAAAGCTTCTCAGCTACGTCTCGCCCAGAGAACAGTTGTAGGTCAACGAGCTCACCCGGAGCTTACCCTCGACGCGTGGAAGCCTGTATTTGCAGCACATCCTAGTGGTAGTAGCCCTCTTTGCTTTCCAGCCTGCAACAGCGCCGGCAGATCGCGGTGCTCTCTGCACCTGCCTTCTCACTTCCAAGTACCACCGCCGAGCTTACAGCCTTGCAGGGAGCCCAGAGGCGGATAGGCGTGTCGCCCAGAAGAACGTGGCAGGACGAAAAGATGCTCTTCCTTTCTCCTGCTCCTTGCCCGAATTGGGGTGCTGTGTTGAAAGCCTTGCGCAGCGAAAAGCTACTGCAGCGAGTGTTTCTCTCCTGACGCAGTTCGCTGAGCGAGAGCTCCACGGACAGCTTGGACTCGGTGAAACAGCAAGAAAATGCTTGTAGTACGTCGAGCTGAAGGAAAATCCCCGCACAGCACACTGTGGCTGCGTGCAGCGTTGACGCTGAAGAGCGGCAAAGCTCCAAGCCACGGCTGGGCTTCACTTCTGTGCAGAGCACAGAAGGCGAAGAAGCAAGCAGCTGGGCACCGGGCTCATGTACTCGGGGGAGCCAATTTCAAATGGCCAGCCAAGAGCTGCTTCACGAGCAGCTGCAGCTGAGAATGCTCTGGCTGCTTCCGAAAGGAAGGCGCAGCCCTTGCACTCGTGGACACAAGCTGGCCAGAAGCAGCTTCCTAAACCTTCCGTGCTGCAGAGTGCATGCAGCTGGAGCACAGGCAGAAGGACGCGTCCAGAAAGAAGGCGTTCTTCAAGTACCCCCCCCTCCTCCAGGCAGCCTTGAAACTGAGCACAACACACCGCGCCCCGGCAGCTTCCTTCTCCCATAGACCGACCGTCCCCTTCTTCACTCTCGCACCTCCCTTGCCCACTTGCAGCAGCTGCTGCCAAAGAAAAAGGCTCCAGCAGTCAAAGCCTCTGCTGGGCTGCACTTTCATTTCCCCTTGCCTCACGTCAAAGCAGCAGAAACTCTCCGCTGCACTCTCTATTTCCAGTCCCCGCTGCATCTACCACTGTCAGCTCTGCATCTCCAAGCATAAACTTGGGCACAATGCTTTCCAGGGAAAGCTGGAAGAGAAATAGGTAGCAGCGCAAGTAGCCGCAGGTGGAACTTTCTGGTTTCAAGTGCTAACGTGAATCCGCACACAAGCGAGAGGCAGCCACGCTTCCTCTTGCAGCCTGTGCCATGCGCATAGCAGCTCCGTGCTCTGCGCCTTCATTGTGCCGGAGTGGAAGCGGTGTCTACTTGTCGCCCAGAGAGCGCGGTGCCGGCAGAGAAATGCTCCAGGCTGCTGCCTCTGCCCAAACACGCCTGGGCTCTGCACTTTCTCACTCAGCGCTAGGGAGCAGCACATTCGCTCTGCCTTGCAGCCTGAATCTGAACGGAAAGCTTCTCAGCTACGTCTCGCCCAGAGAACAGTTGTAGGTCAACGAGCTCACCCGGAGCTTACCCTCGACGCGTGGAAGCCTGTATTTGCAGCACATCCTAGTGGTAGTAGCCCTCTTTGCTTTCCAGCCTGCAACAGCGCCGGCAGATCGCGGTGCTCTCTGCACCTGCCTTCTCACTTCCAAGTACCACCGCCGAGCTTACAGCCTTGCAGGGAGCCCAGAGGCGGATAGGCGTGTCGCCCAGAAGAACGTGGCAGGACGAAAAGATGCTCTTCCTTTCTCCTGCTCCTTGCCCGAATTGGGGTGCTGTGTTGAAAGCCTTGCGCAGCGAAAAGCTACTGCAGCGAGTGTTTCTCTCCAAACGCGTTTCGCTGAGCGAGAGCTCCACGGACAGCTTGGACTCGGTGAAACAGCAAGAAAATGCTTGTAGTACGTCGAGCTGAAGGAAAATCCCCGCACAGCACACTGTGGCTGCGTGCAGCGTTGACGCTGAAGAGCGGCAAAGCTCCAAGCCACGGCTGGGCTTCACTTCTGTGCAGAGCACAGAAGGCGAAGAAGCAAGCAGCTGGGCACCGGGCTCATGTACTCGGGGGAGCGAATTTCAAATGGCCAGCCAAGAGCTGCTTCACGAGCAGCTGCAGCTGAGAATGCTCTGGCTGCTTCCGAAAGGAAGGCGCAGCCCTTGCACTCGTGGACACAAGCTGGCCAGAAGCAGCTTCCTAAACCTTCCGTGCTGCAGAGTGCATGCAGCTGGAGCACAGGCAGAAGGACGCGTCCAGAAAGAAGGCGTTCTTCAAGTACCCCCCCCCTCCTCCAGGCAGCCTTGAAACTGAGCACAACACACCGCGCCCCGGCAGCTTCCTTCTCCCATAGACGGACCGTCCCCTTCTTCACTCTCGCACCTCCCTTGCCCACTTGCAGCAGCTGCTGCCAAAGAAAAAGGCTCCAGCAGTCAAAGCCTCTGCTGGGCTGCACTTTCATTTCCCCTTGCCTCACGTCAAAGCAGCAGAAACTCTCCGCTGCACTCTCTATTTCCAGTCCCCGCTGCATCTACCACTGTCAGCTCTGCATCTCCAAGCATAAACTTGGGCACAATGCTTTCCAGGGAAAGCTGGAAGAGAAATAGGTAGCAGCGCAAGTAGCCGCAGGTGGAACTTTCTGGTTTCAAGTGCTAACGTGAATCCGCACACAAGCGAGAGGCAGCCACGCTTCCTCTTGCAGCCTGTGCCATGCGCATAGCAGCTCCGTGCTCTGCGCCTTCATTGTGCCGGAGTGGAAGCGGTGTCTACTTGTCGCCCAGAGAGCGCGGTGCCGGCAGAGAAATGCTCCAGGCTGCTGCCTCTGCCCAAACACGCCTGGGCTCTGCACTTTCTCGCTCAGCGCTAGGGAGCAGCACATTCGCTCTGCCTTGCAGCCTGAATCTGAACGGAAAGCTTCTCAGCTACGTCTCGCCCAGAGAACAGTTGTAGGTCAACGAGCTCACCCGGAGCTTACCCTCGACGCGTGGAAGCCTGTATTTGCAGCACATCCTAGTGGTAGTAGCCCTCTTTGCTTTCCAGCCTGCAACAGCGCCGGCAGATCGCGGTGCTCTCTGCACCTGCCTTCTCACTTCCAAGTACCACCGCCGAGCTTACAGCCTTGCAGGGAGCCCAGAGGCGGATAGGCGTGTCGCCCAGAAGAACGTGGCAGGACGAAAAGATGCTCTTCCTTTCTCCTGCTCCTTGCCCGAATTGGGGTGCTGTGTTGAAAGCCTTGCGCAGCGAAAAGCTACTGCAGCGAGTGTTTCTCTCCAAACGTGTTTCGCTGAGCGAGAGCTCCACGGACAGCTTGGACTCGGTGAAACAGCAAGAAAATGCTTGTAGTACGTCGAGCTGAAGGAAAATCCCCGCACAGCACACTGTGGCTGCGTGCAGCGTTGACGCTGAAGAGCGGCAAAGCTCCAAGCCACGGCTGGGCTTCACTTCTGTCCAGAGCACAGAAGGCGAAGAAGCAAGCAGCTGGGCACCGGGCTCATGTACTCGGGGGAGCCAATTTCAAATGGCCAGCCAAGAGCTGCTTCACGAGCAGCTGCAGCTGAGAATGCTCTGGCTGCTTCCGAAAGGAAGGCGCAGCCCTTGCACTCGTGGACACAAGCTGGCCAGAAGCAGCTTCCTAAACCTTCCGTGCTGCAGAGTGCATGCAGCTGGAGCACAGGCAGAAGGACGCGTCCAGAAAGAAGGCGTTCTTCAAGTACCCCCCCCTCCTCCAGGCAGCCTTGAAACTGAGCACAACACACCGCGCCCCGGCAGCTTCCTTCTCCCATAGACGGACCGTCCCCTTCTTCACTCTCGCACCTCCCTTGCCCACTTGCAGCAGCTGCTGCCAAAGAAAAAGGCTCCAGCAGTCAAAGCCTCTGCTGGGCTGCACTTTCATTTCCCCTTGCCTCACGTCAAAGCAGCAGAAACTCTCCGCTGCACTCTGTATTTCCAGTCCCCGCTGCATCTACCACTGTCAGCTCTGCATCTCCAAGCATAAACTTGGGCACAATGCTTTCCAGGGAAAGCTGGAAGAGAAATAGGTAGCAGCGCAAGTAGCCGCAGGTGGAACTTTCTGGTTTCAAGTGCTAACGTGAATCCGCACACAAGCGAGAGGCAGCCACGCTTCCTCTTGCAGCCTGTGCCATGCGCATAGCAGCTCCGTGCTCTGCGCCTTCATTGTGCCGGAGTGGAAGCGGTGTCTACTTGTCGCCCAGAGAGCGCGGTGCCGGCAGAGAAATGCTCCAGGCTGCTGCCTCTGCCCAAACACGCCTGGGCTCTGCACTTTCTCGCTCAGCGCTAGGGAGCAGCACATTCGCTCTGCCTTGCAGCCTGAATCTGAACGGAAAGCTTCTCAGCTACGTCTCGCCCAGAGAACAGTTGTAGGTCAACGAGCTCACCCGGAGCTTACCCTCGACGCGTGGAAGCCTGTATTTGCAGCACATCCTAGTGGTAGTAGCCCTCTTTGCTTTCCAGCCTGCAACAGCGCCGGCAGATCGCGGTGCTCTCTGCACCTGCCTTCTCACTTCCAAGTACCACCGCCGAGCTTACAGCCTTGCAGGGAGCCCAGAGGCGGATAGGCGTGTCGCCCAGAAGAACGTGGCAGGACGAAAAGATGCTCTTCCTTTCTCCTGCTCCTTGCCCGAATTGGGGTGCTGTGTTGAAAGCCTTGCGCAGCGAAAAGCTACTGCAGCGAGTGTTTCTCTCCTGACGCAGTTCGCTGAGCGAGAGCTCCACGGACAGCTTGGACTCGGTGAAACAGCAAGAAAATGCTTGTAGTACGTCGAGCTGAAGGAAAATCCCCGCACAGCACACTGTGGCTGCGTGCAGCGTTGACGCTGAAGAGCGGCAAAGCTCCAAGCCACGGCTGGGCTTCACTTCTGTGCAGAGCACAGAAGGCGAAGAAGCAAGCAGCTGGGCACCGGGCTCATGTACTCGGGGGAGCCAATTTCAAATGGCCAGCCAAGAGCTGCTTCACGAGCAGCTGCAGCTGAGAATGCTCTGGCTGCTTCCGAAAGGAAGGCGCAGCCCTTGCACTCGTGGACACAAGCTGGCCAGAAGCAGCTTCCTAAACCTTCCGTGCTGCAGAGTGCATGCAGCTGGAGCACAGGCAGAAGGACGCGTCCAGAAAGAAGGCGTTCTTCAAGTACCCCCCCCTCCTCCAGGCAGCCTTGAAACTGAGCACAACACACCGCGCCCCGGCAGCTTCCTTCTCCCATAGACGGACCGTCCCCTTCTTCACTCTCGCACCTCCCTTGCCCACTTGCAGCAGCTGCTGCCAAAGAAAAAGGCTCCAGCAGTCAAAGCCTCTGCTGGGCTGCACTTTCATTTCCCCTTGCCTCACGTCAAAGCAGCAGAAACTCTCGGCTGCACTCTCTATTTCCAGTCCCCGCTGCATCTACCACTGTCAGCTCTGCATCTCCAAGCATAAACTTGGGCACAATGCTTTCCAGGGAAAGCTGGAAGAGAAATAGGTAGCAGCGCAAGTAGCCGCAGGTGGAACTTTCTGGTTTCAAGTGCTAACGTGAATCCGCACACAAGCGAGAGGCAGCCACGCTTCCTCTTGCAGCCTGTGCCATGCGCATAGCAGCTCCGTGCTCTGCGCCTTCATTGTGCCGGAGTGGAAGCGGTGTCTACTTGTCGCCCAGAGAGCGCGGTGCCGGCAGAGAAATGCTCCAGGCTGCTGCCTCTGCCCAAACACGCCTGGGCTCTGCACTTTCTCACTCAGCGCTAGGGAGCAGCACATTCGCTCTGCCTTGCAGCCTGAATCTGAACGGAAAGCTTCTCAGCTACGTCTCGCCCAGAGAACAGTTGTAGGTCAACGAGCTCACCCGGAGCTTACCCTCGACGCGTGGAAGCCTGTATTTGCAGCACATCCTAGTGGTAGTAGCCCTCTTTGCTTTCCAGCCTGCAACAGCGCCGGCAGATCGCGGTGCTCTCTGCACCTGCCTTCTCACTTCCAAGTACCACCGCCGAGCTTACAGCCTTGCAGGGAGCCCAGAGGCGGATAGGCGTGTCGCCCAGAAGAACGTGGCAGGACGAAAAGATGCTCTTCCTTTCTCCTGCTCCTTGCCCGAATTGGGGTGCTGTGTTGAAAGCCTTGCGCAGCGAAAAGCTACTGCAGCGAGTGTTTCTCTCCAAACGTGTTTCGCTGAGCGAGAGCTCCACGGACAGCTTGGACTCGGTGAAACAGCAAGAAAATGCTTGTAGTACGTCGAGCTGAAGGAAAATCCCCGCACAGCACACTGTGGCTGCGTGCAGCGTTGACGCTGAAGAGCGGCAAAGCTCCAAGCCACGGCTGGGCTTCACTTCTGTGCAGAGCACAGAAGGCGAAGAAGCAAGCAGCTGGGCACCGGGCTCATGTACTCGGGGGAGCCAATTTCAAATGGCCAGCCAAGAGCTGCTTCACGAGCAGCTGCAGCTGAGAATGCTCTGGCTGCTTCCGAAAGGAAGGCGCAGCCCTTGCACTCGTGGACACAAGCTGGCCAGAAGCAGCTTCCTAAACCTTCCGTGCTGCAGAGTGCATGCAGCTGGAGCACAGGCAGAAGGACGCGTCCAGAAAGAAGGCGTTCTTCAAGTACCCCCCCCTCCTCCAGGCAGCCTTGAAACTGAGCACAACACACCGCGCCCCGGCAGCTTCCTTCTCCCATAGACCGACCGTCCCCTTCTTCACTCTCGCACCTCCCTTGCCCACTTGCAGCAGCTGCTGCCAAAGAAAAAGGCTCCAGCAGTCAAAGCCTCTGCTGGGCTGCACTTTCATTTCCCCTTGCCTCACGTCAAAGCAGCAGAAACTCTCCGCTGCACTCTCTATTTCCAGTCCCCGCTGCATCTACCACTGTCAGCTCTGCATCTCCAAGCATAAACTTGGGCACAATGCTTTCCAGGGAAAGCTGGAAGAGAAATAGGTAGCAGCGCAAGTAGCCGCAGGTGGAACTTTCTGGTTTCAAGTGCTAACGTGAATCCGCACACAAGCGAGAGGCAGCCACGCTTCCTCTTGCAGCCTGTGCCATGCGCATAGCAGCTCCGTGCTCTGCGCCTTCATTGTGCCGGAGTGGAAGCGGTGTCTACTTGTCGCCCAGAGAGCGCGGTGCCGGCAGAGAAATGCTCCAGGCTGCTGCCTCTGCCCAAACACGCCTGGGCTCTGCACTTTCTCGCTCAGCGCTAGGGAGCAGCACATTCGCTCTGCCTTGCAGCCTGAATCTGAACGGAAAGCTTCTCAGCTACGTCTCGCCCAGAGAACAGTTGTAGGTCAACGAGCTCACCCGGAGCTTACCCTCGACGCGTGGAAGCCTGTATTTGCAGCACATCCTAGTGGTAGTAGCCCTCTTTGCTTTCCAGCCTGCAACAGCGCCGGCAGATCGCGGTGCTCTCTGCACCTGCCTTCTCACTTCCAAGTACCACCGCCGAGCTTACAGCCTTGCAGGGAGCCCAGAGGCGGATAGGCGTGTCGCCCAGAAGAACGTGGCAGGACGAAAAGATGCTCTTCCTTTCTCCTGCTCCTTGCCCGAATTGGGGTGCTGTGTTGAAAGCCTTGCGCAGCGAAAAGCTACTGCAGCGAGTGTTTCTCTCCTGACGCAGTTCGCTGAGCGAGAGCTCCACGGACAGCTTGGACTCGGTGAAACAGCAAGAAAATGCTTGTAGTACGTCGAGCTGAAGGAAAATCCCCGCACAGCACACTGTGGCTGCGTGCAGCGTTGACGCTGAAGAGCGGCAAAGCTCCAAGCCACGGCTGGGCTTCACTTCTGTGCAGAGCACAGAAGGCGAAGAAGCAAGCAGCTGGGCACCGGGCTCATGTACTCGGGGGAGCCAATTTCAAATGGCCAGCCAAGAGCTGCTTCACGAGCAGCTGCAGCTGAGAATGCTCTGGCTGCTTCCGAAAGGAAGGCGCAGCCCTTGCACTCGTGGACACAAGCTGGCCAGAAGCAGCTTCCTAAACCTTCCGTGCTGCAGAGTGCATGCAGCTGGAGCACAGGCAGAAGGACGCGTCCAGAAAGAAGGCGTTCTTCAAGTACCCCCCCCTCCTCCAGGCAGCCTTGAAACTGAGCACAACACACCGCGCCCCGGCAGCTTCCTTCTCCCATAGACCGACCGTCCCCTTCTTCACTCTCGCACCTCCCTTGCCCACTTGCAGCAGCTGCTGCCAAAGAAAAAGGCTCCAGCAGTCAAAGCCTCTGCTGGGCTGCACTTTCATTTCCCCTTGCCTCACGTCAAAGCAGCAGAAACTCTCCGCTGCACTCTCTATTTCCAGTCCCCGCTGCATCTACCACTGTCAGCTCTGCATCTCCAAGCATAAACTTGGGCACAATGCTTTCCAGGGAAAGCTGGAAGAGAAATAGGTAGCAGCGCAAGTAGCCGCAGGTGGAACTTTCTGGTTTCAAGTGCTAACGTGAATCCGCACACAAGCGAGAGGCAGCCACGCTTCCTCTTGCAGCCTGTGCCATGCGCATAGCAGCTCCGTGCTCTGCGCCTTCATTGTGCCGGAGTGGAAGCGGTGTCTACTTGTCGCCCAGAGAGCGCGGTGCCGGCAGAGAAATGCTCCAGGCTGCTGCCTCTGCCCAAACACGCCTGGGCTCTGCACTTTCTCACTCAGCGCTAGGGAGCAGCACATTCGCTCTGCCTTGCAGCCTGAATCTGAACGGAAAGCTTCTCAGCTACGTCTCGCCCAGAGAACAGTTGTAGGTCAACGAGCTCACCCGGAGCTTACCCTCGACGCGTGGAAGCCTGTATTTGCAGCACATCCTAGTGGTAGTAGCCCTCTTTGCTTTCCAGCCTGCAACAGCGCCGGCAGATCGCGGTGCTCTCTGCACCTGCCTTCTCACTTCCAAGTACCACCGCCGAGCTTACAGCCTTGCAGGGAGCCCAGAGGCGGATAGGCGTGTCGCCCAGAAGAACGTGGCAGGACGAAAAGATGCTCTTCCTTTCTCCTGCTCCTTGCCCGAATTGGGGTGCTGTGTTGAAAGCCTTGCGCAGCGAAAAGCTACTGCAGCGAGTGTTTCTCTCCAAACGCGTTTCGCTGAGCGAGAGCTCCACGGACAGCTTGGACTCGGTGAAACAGCAAGAAAATGCTTGTAGTACGTCGAGCTGAAGGAAAATCCCCGCACAGCACACTGTGGCTGCGTGCAGCGTTGACGCTGAAGAGCGGCAAAGCTCCAAGCCACGGCTGGGCTTCACTTCTGTCCAGAGCACAGAAGGCGAAGAAGCAAGCAGCTGGGCACCGGGCTCATGTACTCGGGGGAGCGAATTTCAAATGGCCAGCCAAGAGCTGCTTCACGAGCAGCTGCAGCTGAGAATGCTCTGGCTGCTTCCGAAAGGAAGGCGCAGCCCTTGCACTCGTGGACACAAGCTGGCCAGAAGCAGCTTCCTAAACCTTCCGTGCTGCAGAGTGCATGCAGCTGGAGCACAGGCAGAAGGACGCGTCCAGAAAGAAGGCGTTCTTCAAGTACCCCCCCCCTCCTCCAGGCAGCCTTGAAACTGAGCACAACACACCGCGCCCCGGCAGCTTCCTTCTCCCATAGACGGACCGTCCCCTTCTTCACTCTCGCACCTCCCTTGCCCACTTGCAGCAGCTGCTGCCAAAGAAAAAGGCTCCAGCAGTCAAAGCCTCTGCTGGGCTGCACTTTCATTTCCCCTTGCCTCACGTCAAAGCAGCAGAAACTCTCCGCTGCACTCTCTATTTCCAGTCCCCGCTGCATCTACCACTGTCAGCTCTGCATCTCCAAGCATAAACTTGGGCACAATGCTTTCCAGGGAAAGCTGGAAGAGAAATAGGTAGCAGCGCAAGTAGCCGCAGGTGGAACTTTCTGGTTTCAAGTGCTAACGTGAATCCGCACACAAGCGAGAGGCAGCCACGCTTCCTCTTGCAGCCTGTGCCATGCGCATAGCAGCTCCGTGCTCTGCGCCTTCATTGTGCCGGAGTGGAAGCGGTGTCTACTTGTCGCCCAGAGAGCGCGGTGCCGGCAGAGAAATGCTCCAGGCTGCTGCCTCTGCCCAAACACGCCTGGGCTCTGCACTTTCTCGCTCAGCGCTAGGGAGCAGCACATTCGCTCTGCCTTGCAGCCTGAATCTGAACGGAAAGCTTCTCAGCTACGTCTCGCCCAGAGAACAGTTGTAGGTCAACGAGCTCACCCGGAGCTTACCCTCGACGCGTGGAAGCCTGTATTTGCAGCACATCCTAGTGGTAGTAGCCCTCTTTGCTTTCCAGCCTGCAACAGCGCCGGCAGATCGCGGTGCTCTCTGCACCTGCCTTCTCACTTCCAAGTACCACCGCCGAGCTTACAGCCTTGCAGGGAGCCCAGAGGCGGATAGGCGTGTCGCCCAGAAGAACGTGGCAGGACGAAAAGATGCTCTTCCTTTCTCCTGCTCCTTGCCCGAATTGGGGTGCTGTGTTGAAAGCCTTGCGCAGCGAAAAGCTACTGCAGCGAGTGTTTCTCTCCAAACGTGTTTCGCTGAGCGAGAGCTCCACGGACAGCTTGGACTCGGTGAAACAGCAAGAAAATGCTTGTAGTACGTCGAGCTGAAGGAAAATCCCCGCACAGCACACTGTGGCTGCGTGCAGCGTTGACGCTGAAGAGCGGCAAAGCTCCAAGCCACGGCTGGGCTTCACTTCTGTCCAGAGCACAGAAGGCGAAGAAGCAAGCAGCTGGGCACCGGGCTCATGTACTCGGGGGAGCCAATTTCAAATGGCCAGCCAAGAGCTGCTTCACGAGCAGCTGCAGCTGAGAATGCTCTGGCTGCTTCCGAAAGGAAGGCGCAGCCCTTGCACTCGTGGACACAAGCTGGCCAGAAGCAGCTTCCTAAACCTTCCGTGCTGCAGAGTGCATGCAGCTGGAGCACAGGCAGAAGGACGCGTCCAGAAAGAAGGCGTTCTTCAAGTACCCCCCCCTCCTCCAGGCAGCCTTGAAACTGAGCACAACACACCGCGCCCCGGCAGCTTCCTTCTCCCATAGACGGACCGTCCCCTTCTTCACTCTCGCACCTCCCTTGCCCACTTGCAGCAGCTGCTGCCAAAGAAAAAGGCTCCAGCAGTCAAAGCCTCTGCTGGGCTGCACTTTCATTTCCCCTTGCCTCACGTCAAAGCAGCAGAAACTCTCCGCTGCACTCTGTATTTCCAGTCCCCGCTGCATCTACCACTGTCAGCTCTGCATCTCCAAGCATAAACTTGGGCACAATGCTTTCCAGGGAAAGCTGGAAGAGAAATAGGTAGCAGCGCAAGTAGCCGCAGGTGGAACTTTCTGGTTTCAAGTGCTAACGTGAATCCGCACACAAGCGAGAGGCAGCCACGCTTCCTCTTGCAGCCTGTGCCATGCGCATAGCAGCTCCGTGCTCTGCGCCTTCATTGTGCCGGAGTGGAAGCGGTGTCTACTTGTCGCCCAGAGAGCGCGGTGCCGGCAGAGAAATGCTCCAGGCTGCTGCCTCTGCCCAAACACGCCTGGGCTCTGCACTTTCTCGCTCAGCGCTAGGGAGCAGCACATTCGCTCTGCCTTGCAGCCTGAATCTGAACGGAAAGCTTCTCAGCTACGTCTCGCCCAGAGAACAGTTGTAGGTCAACGAGCTCACCCGGAGCTTACCCTCGACGCGTGGAAGCCTGTATTTGCAGCACATCCTAGTGGTAGTAGCCCTCTTTGCTTTCCAGCCTGCAACAGCGCCGGCAGATCGCGGTGCTCTCTGCACCTGCCTTCTCACTTCCAAGTACCACCGCCGAGCTTACAGCCTTGCAGGGAGCCCAGAGGCGGATAGGCGTGTCGCCCAGAAGAACGTGGCAGGACGAAAAGATGCTCTTCCTTTCTCCTGCTCCTTGCCCGAATTGGGGTGCTGTGTTGAAAGCCTTGCGCAGCGAAAAGCTACTGCAGCGAGTGTTTCTCTCCTGACGCAGTTCGCTGAGCGAGAGCTCCACGGACAGCTTGGACTCGGTGAAACAGCAAGAAAATGCTTGTAGTACGTCGAGCTGAAGGAAAATCCCCGCACAGCACACTGTGGCTGCGTGCAGCGTTGACGCTGAAGAGCGGCAAAGCTCCAAGCCACGGCTGGGCTTCACTTCTGTGCAGAGCACAGAAGGCGAAGAAGCAAGCAGCTGGGCACCGGGCTCATGTACTCGGGGGAGCCAATTTCAAATGGCCAGCCAAGAGCTGCTTCACGAGCAGCTGCAGCTGAGAATGCTCTGGCTGCTTCCGAAAGGAAGGCGCAGCCCTTGCACTCGTGGACACAAGCTGGCCAGAAGCAGCTTCCTAAACCTTCCGTGCTGCAGAGTGCATGCAGCTGGAGCACAGGCAGAAGGACGCGTCCAGAAAGAAGGCGTTCTTCAAGTACCCCCCCCTCCTCCAGGCAGCCTTGAAACTGAGCACAACACACCGCGCCCCGGCAGCTTCCTTCTCCCATAGACGGACCGTCCCCTTCTTCACTCTCGCACCTCCCTTGCCCACTTGCAGCAGCTGCTGCCAAAGAAAAAGGCTCCAGCAGTCAAAGCCTCTGCTGGGCTGCACTTTCATTTCCCCTTGCCTCACGTCAAAGCAGCAGAAACTCTCGGCTGCACTCTCTATTTCCAGTCCCCGCTGCATCTACCACTGTCAGCTCTGCATCTCCAAGCATAAACTTGGGCACAATGCTTTCCAGGGAAAGCTGGAAGAGAAATAGGTAGCAGCGCAAGTAGCCGCAGGTGGAACTTTCTGGTTTCAAGTGCTAACGTGAATCCGCACACAAGCGAGAGGCAGCCACGCTTCCTCTTGCAGCCTGTGCCATGCGCATAGCAGCTCCGTGCTCTGCGCCTTCATTGTGCCGGAGTGGAAGCGGTGTCTACTTGTCGCCCAGAGAGCGCGGTGCCGGCAGAGAAATGCTCCAGGCTGCTGCCTCTGCCCAAACACGCCTGGGCTCTGCACTTTCTCACTCAGCGCTAGGGAGCAGCACATTCGCTCTGCCTTGCAGCCTGAATCTGAACGGAAAGCTTCTCAGCTACGTCTCGCCCAGAGAACAGTTGTAGGTCAACGAGCTCACCCGGAGCTTACCCTCGACGCGTGGAAGCCTGTATTTGCAGCACATCCTAGTGGTAGTAGCCCTCTTTGCTTTCCAGCCTGCAACAGCGCCGGCAGATCGCGGTGCTCTCTGCACCTGCCTTCTCACTTCCAAGTACCACCGCCGAGCTTACAGCCTTGCAGGGAGCCCAGAGGCGGATAGGCGTGTCGCCCAGAAGAACGTGGCAGGACGAAAAGATGCTCTTCCTTTCTCCTGCTCCTTGCCCGAATTGGGGTGCTGTGTTGAAAGCCTTGCGCAGCGAAAAGCTACTGCAGCGAGTGTTTCTCTCCAAACGCGTTTCGCTGAGCGAGAGCTCCACGGACAGCTTGGACTCGGTGAAACAGCAAGAAAATGCTTGTAGTACGTCGAGCTGAAGGAAAATCCCCGCACAGCACACTGTGGCTGCGTGCAGCGTTGACGCTGAAGAGCGGCAAAGCTCCAAGCCACGGCTGGGCTTCACTTCTGTCCAGAGCACAGAAGGCGAAGAAGCAAGCAGCTGGGCACCGGGCTCATGTACTCGGGGGAGCCAATTTCAAATGGCCAGCCAAGAGCTGCTTCACGAGCAGCTGCAGCTGAGAATGCTCTGGCTGCTTCCGAAAGGAAGGCGCAGCCCTTGCACTCGTGGACACAAGCTGGCCAGAAGCAGCTTCCTAAACCTTCCGTGCTGCAGAGTGCATGCAGCTGGAGCACAGGCAGAAGGACGCGTCCAGAAAGAAGGCGTTCTTCAAGTACCCCCCCCTCCTCCAGGCAGCCTTGAAACTGAGCACAACACACCGCGCCCCGGCAGCTTCCTTCTCCCATAGACGGACCGTCCCCTTCTTCACTCTCGCACCTCCCTTGCCCACTTGCAGCAGCTGCTGCCAAAGAAAAAGGCTCCAGCAGTCAAAGCCTCTGCTGGGCTGCACTTTCATTTCCCCTTGCCTCACGTCAAAGCAGCAGAAACTCTCCGCTGCACTCTCTATTTCCAGTCCCCGCTGCATCTACCACTGTCAGCTCTGCATCTCCAAGCATAAACTTGGGCACAATGCTTTCCAGGGAAAGCTGGAAGAGAAATAGGTAGCAGCGCAAGTAGCCGCAGGTGGAACTTTCTGGTTTCAAGTGCTAACGTGAATCCGCACACAAGCGAGAGGCAGCCACGCTTCCTCTTGCAGCCTGTGCCATGCGCATAGCAGCTCCGTGCTCTGCGCCTTCATTGTGCCGGAGTGGAAGCGGTGTCTACTTGTCGCCCAGAGAGCGCGGTGCCGGCAGAGAAATGCTCCAGGCTGCTGCCTCTGCCCAAACACGCCTGGGCTCTGCACTTTCTCGCTCAGCGCTAGGGAGCAGCACATTCGCTCTGCCTTGCAGCCTGAATCTGAACGGAAAGCTTCTCAGCTACGTCTCGCCCAGAGAACAGTTGTAGGTCAACGAGCTCACCCGGAGCTTACCCTCGACGCGTGGAAGCCTGTATTTGCAGCACATCCTAGTGGTAGTAGCCCTCTTTGCTTTCCAGCCTGCAACAGCGCCGGCAGATCGCGGTGCTCTCTGCACCTGCCTTCTCACTTCCAAGTACCACCGCCGAGCTTACAGCCTTGCAGGGAGCCCAGAGGCGGATAGGCGTGTCGCCCAGAAGAACGTGGCAGGACGAAAAGATGCTCTTCCTTTCTCCTGCTCCTTGCCCGAATTGGGGTGCTGTGTTGAAAGCCTTGCGCAGCGAAAAGCTACTGCAGCGAGTGTTTCTCTCCAAACGCGTTTCGCTGAGCGAGAGCTCCACGGACAGCTTGGACTCGGTGAAACAGCAAGAAAATGCTTGTAGTACGTCGAGCTGAAGGAAAATCCCCGCACAGCACACTGTGGCTGCGTGCAGCGTTGACGCTGAAGAGCGGCAAAGCTCCAAGCCACGGCTGGGCTTCACTTCTGTCCAGAGCACAGAAGGCGAAGAAGCAAGCAGCTGGGCACCGGGCTCATGTACTCGGGGGAGCCAATTTCAAATGGCCAGCCAAGAGCTGCTTCACGAGCAGCTGCAGCTGAGAATGCTCTGGCTGCTTCCGAAAGGAAGGCGCAGCCCTTGCACTCGTGGACACAAGCTGGCCAGAAGCAGCTTCCTAAACCTTCCGTGCTGCAGAGTGCATGCAGCTGGAGCACAGGCAGAAGGACGCGTCCAGAAAGAAGGCGTTCTTCAAGTACCCCCCCCCTCCTCCAGGCAGCCTTGAAACTGAGCACAACACACCGCGCCCCGGCAGCTTCCTTCTCCCATAGACGGACCGTCCCCTTCTTCACTCTCGCACCTCCCTTGCCCACTTGCAGCAGCTGCTGCCAAAGAAAAAGGCTCCAGCAGTCAAAGCCTCTGCTGGGCTGCACTTTCATTTCCCCTTGCCTCACGTCAAAGCAGCAGAAACTCTCCGCTGCACTCTCTATTTCCAGTCCCCGCTGCATCTACCACTGTCAGCTCTGCATCTCCAAGCATAAACTTGGGCACAATGCTTTCCAGGGAAAGCTGGAAGAGAAATAGGTAGCAGCGCAAGTAGCCGCAGGTGGAACTTTCTGGTTTCAAGTGCTAACGTGAATCCGCACACAAGCGAGAGGCAGCCACGCTTCCTCTTGCAGCCTGTGCCATGCGCATAGCAGCTCCGTGCTCTGCGCCTTCATTGTGCCGGAGTGGAAGCGGTGTCTACTTGTCGCCCAGAGAGCGCGGTGCCGGCAGAGAAATGCTCCAGGCTGCTGCCTCTGCCCAAACACGCCTGGGCTCTGCACTTTCTCGCTCAGCGCTAGGGAGCAGCACATTCGCTCTGCCTTGCAGCCTGAATCTGAACGGAAAGCTTCTCAGCTACGTCTCGCCCAGAGAACAGTTGTAGGTCAACGAGCTCACCCGGAGCTTACCCTCGACGCGTGGAAGCCTGTATTTGCAGCACATCCTAGTGGTAGTAGCCCTCTTTGCTTTCCAGCCTGCAACAGCGCCGGCAGATCGCGGTGCTCTCTGCACCTGCCTTCTCACTTCCAAGTACCACCGCCGAGCTTACAGCCTTGCAGGGAGCCCAGAGGCGGATAGGCGTGTCGCCCAGAAGAACGTGGCAGGACGAAAAGATGCTCTTCCTTTCTCCTGCTCCTTGCCCGAATTGGGGTGCTGTGTTGAAAGCCTTGCGCAGCGAAAAGCTACTGCAGCGAGTGTTTCTCTCCAAACGTGTTTCGCTGAGCGAGAGCTCCACGGACAGCTTGGACTCGGTGAAACAGCAAGAAAATGCTTGTAGTACGTCGAGCTGAAGGAAAATCCCCGCACAGCACACTGTGGCTGCGTGCAGCGTTGACGCTGAAGAGCGGCAAAGCTCCAAGCCACGGCTGGGCTTCACTTCTGTGCAGAGCACAGAAGGCGAAGAAGCAAGCAGCTGGGCACCGGGCTCATGTACTCGGGGGAGCCAATTTCAAATGGCCAGCCAAGAGCTGCTTCACGAGCAGCTGCAGCTGAGAATGCTCTGGCTGCTTCCGAAAGGAAGGCGCAGCCCTTGCACTCGTGGACACAAGCTGGCCAGAAGCAGCTTCCTAAACCTTCCGTGCTGCAGAGTGCATGCAGCTGGAGCACAGGCAGAAGGACGCGTCCAGAAAGAAGGCGTTCTTCAAGTACCCCCCCCTCCTCCAGGCAGCCTTGAAACTGAGCACAACACACCGCGCCCCGGCAGCTTCCTTCTCCCATAGACGGACCGTCCCCTTCTTCACTCTCGCACCTCCCTTGCCCACTTGCAGCAGCTGCTGCCAAAGAAAAAGGCTCCAGCAGTCAAAGCCTCTGCTGGGCTGCACTTTCATTTCCCCTTGCCTCACGTCAAAGCAGCAGAAACTCTCGGCTGCACTCTCTATTTCCAGTCCCCGCTGCATCTACCACTGTCAGCTCTGCATCTCCAAGCATAAACTTGGGCACAATGCTTTCCAGGGAAAGCTGGAAGAGAAATAGGTAGCAGCGCAAGTAGCCGCAGGTGGAACTTTCTGGTTTCAAGTGCTAACGTGAATCCGCACACAAGCGAGAGGCAGCCACGCTTCCTCTTGCAGCCTGTGCCATGCGCATAGCAGCTCCGTGCTCTGCGCCTTCATTGTGCCGGAGTGGAAGCGGTGTCTACTTGTCGCCCAGAGAGCGCGGTGCCGGCAGAGAAATGCTCCAGGCTGCTGCCTCTGCCCAAACACGCCTGGGCTCTGCACTTTCTCGCTCAGCGCTAGGGAGCAGCACATTCGCTCTGCCTTGCAGCCTGAATCTGAACGGAAAGCTTCTCAGCTACGTCTCGCCCAGAGAACAGTTGTAGGTCAACGAGCTCACCCGGAGCTTACCCTCGACGCGTGGAAGCCTGTATTTGCAGCACATCCTAGTGGTAGTAGCCCTCTTTGCTTTCCAGCCTGCAACAGCGCCGGCAGATCGCGGTGCTCTCTGCACCTGCCTTCTCACTTCCAAGTACCACCGCCGAGCTTACAGCCTTGCAGGGAGCCCAGAGGCGGATAGGCGTGTCGCCCAGAAGAACGTGGCAGGACGAAAAGATGCTCTTCCTTTCTCCTGCTCCTTGCCCGAATTGGGGTGCTGTGTTGAAAGCCTTGCGCAGCGAAAAGCTACTGCAGCGAGTGTTTCTCTCCTGACGCAGTTCGCTGAGCGAGAGCTCCACGGACAGCTTGGACTCGGTGAAACAGCAAGAAAATGCTTGTAGTACGTCGAGCTGAAGGAAAATCCCCGCACAGCACACTGTGGCTGCGTGCAGCGTTGACGCTGAAGAGCGGCAAAGCTCCAAGCCACGGCTGGGCTTCACTTCTGTCCAGAGCACAGAAGGCGAAGAAGCAAGCAGCTGGGCACCGGGCTCATGTACTCGGGGGAGCCAATTTCAAATGGCCAGCCAAGAGCTGCTTCACGAGCAGCTGCAGCTGAGAATGCTCTGGCTGCTTCCGAAAGGAAGGCGCAGCCCTTGCACTCGTGGACACAAGCTGGCCAGAAGCAGCTTCCTAAACCTTCCGTGCTGCAGAGTGCATGCAGCTGGAGCACAGGCAGAAGGACGCGTCCAGAAAGAAGGCGTTCTTCAAGTACCCCCCCCTCCTCCAGGCAGCCTTGAAACTGAGCACAACACACCGCGCCCCGGCAGCTTCCTTCTCCCATAGACGGACCGTCCCCTTCTTCACTCTCGCACCTCCCTTGCCCACTTGCAGCAGCTGCTGCCAAAGAAAAAGGCTCCAGCAGTCAAAGCCTCTGCTGGGCTGCACTTTCATTTCCCCTTGCCTCACGTCAAAGCAGCAGAAACTCTCCGCTGCACTCTCTATTTCCAGTCCCCGCTGCATCTACCACTGTCAGCTCTGCATCTCCAAGCATAAACTTGGGCACAATGCTTTCCAGGGAAAGCTGGAAGAGAAATAGGTAGCAGCGCAAGTAGCCGCAGGTGGAACTTTCTGGTTTCAAGTGCTAACGTGAATCCGCACACAAGCGAGAGGCAGCCACGCTTCCTCTTGCAGCCTGTGCCATGCGCATAGCAGCTCCGTGCTCTGCGCCTTCATTGTGCCGGAGTGGAAGCGGTGTCTACTTGTCGCCCAGAGAGCGCGGTGCCGGCAGAGAAATGCTCCAGGCTGCTGCCTCTGCCCAAACACGCCTGGGCTCTGCACTTTCTCGCTCAGCGCTAGGGAGCAGCACATTCGCTCTGCCTTGCAGCCTGAATCTGAACGGAAAGCTTCTCAGCTACGTCTCGCCCAGAGAACAGTTGTAGGTCAACGAGCTCACCCGGAGCTTACCCTCGACGCGTGGAAGCCTGTATTTGCAGCACATCCTAGTGGTAGTAGCCCTCTTTGCTTTCCAGCCTGCAACAGCGCCGGCAGATCGCGGTGCTCTCTGCACCTGCCTTCTCACTTCCAAGTACCACCGCCGAGCTTACAGCCTTGCAGGGAGCCCAGAGGCGGATAGGCGTGTCGCCCAGAAGAACGTGGCAGGACGAAAAGATGCTCTTCCTTTCTCCTGCTCCTTGCCCGAATTGGGGTGCTGTGTTGAAAGCCTTGCGCAGCGAAAAGCTACTGCAGCGAGTGTTTCTCTCCAAACGTGTTTCGCTGAGCGAGAGCTCCACGGACAGCTTGGACTCGGTGAAACAGCAAGAAAATGCTTGTAGTACGTCGAGCTGAAGGAAAATCCCCGCACAGCACACTGTGGCTGCGTGCAGCGTTGACGCTGAAGAGCGGCAAAGCTCCAAGCCACGGCTGGGCTTCACTTCTGTGCAGAGCACAGAAGGCGAAGAAGCAAGCAGCTGGGCACCGGGCTCATGTACTCGGGGGAGCCAATTTCAAATGGCCAGCCAAGAGCTGCTTCACGAGCAGCTGCAGCTGAGAATGCTCTGGCTGCTTCCGAAAGGAAGGCGCAGCCCTTGCACTCGTGGACACAAGCTGGCCAGAAGCAGCTTCCTAAACCTTCCGTGCTGCAGAGTGCATGCAGCTGGAGCACAGGCAGAAGGACGCGTCCAGAAAGAAGGCGTTCTTCAAGTACCCCCCCCTCCTCCAGGCAGCCTTGAAACTGAGCACAACACACCGCGCCCCGGCAGCTTCCTTCTCCCATAGACGGACCGTCCCCTTCTTCACTCTCGCACCTCCCTTGCCCACTTGCAGCAGCTGCTGCCAAAGAAAAAGGCTCCAGCAGTCAAAGCCTCTGCTGGGCTGCACTTTCATTTCCCCTTGCCTCACGTCAAAGCAGCAGAAACTCTCCGCTGCACTCTCTATTTCCAGTCCCCGCTGCATCTACCACTGTCAGCTCTGCATCTCCAAGCATAAACTTGGGCACAATGCTTTCCAGGGAAAGCTGGAAGAGAAATAGGTAGCAGCGCAAGTAGCCGCAGGTGGAACTTTCTGGTTTCAAGTGCTAACGTGAATCCGCACACAAGCGAGAGGCAGCCACGCTTCCTCTTGCAGCCTGTGCCATGCGCATAGCAGCTCCGTGCTCTGCGCCTTCATTGTGCCGGAGTGGAAGCGGTGTCTACTTGTCGCCCAGAGAGCGCGGTGCCGGCAGAGAAATGCTCCAGGCTGCTGCCTCTGCCCAAACACGCCTGGGCTCTGCACTTTCTCGCTCAGCGCTAGGGAGCAGCACATTCGCTCTGCCTTGCAGCCTGAATCTGAACGGAAAGCTTCTCAGCTACGTCTCGCCCAGAGAACAGTTGTAGGTCAACGAGCTCACCCGGAGCTTACCCTCGACGCGTGGAAGCCTGTATTTGCAGCACATCCTAGTGGTAGTAGCCCTCTTTGCTTTCCAGCCTGCAACAGCGCCGGCAGATCGCGGTGCTCTCTGCACCTGCCTTCTCACTTCCAAGTACCACCGCCGAGCTTACAGCCTTGCAGGGAGCCCAGAGGCGGATAGGCGTGTCGCCCAGAAGAACGTGGCAGGACGAAAAGATGCTCTTCCTTTCTCCTGCTCCTTGCCCGAATTGGGGTGCTGTGTTGAAAGCCTTGCGCAGCGAAAAGCTACTGCAGCGAGTGTTTCTCTCCAAACGTGTTTCGCTGAGCGAGAGCTCCACGGACAGCTTGGACTCGGTGAAACAGCAAGAAAATGCTTGTAGTACGTCGAGCTGAAGGAAAATCCCCGCACAGCACACTGTGGCTGCGTGCAGCGTTGACGCTGAAGAGCGGCAAAGCTCCAAGCCACGGCTGGGCTTCACTTCTGTGCAGAGCACAGAAGGCGAAGAAGCAAGCAGCTGGGCACCGGGCTCATGTACTCGGGGGAGCCAATTTCAAATGGCCAGCCAAGAGCTGCTTCACGAGCAGCTGCAGCTGAGAATGCTCTGGCTGCTTCCGAAAGGAAGGCGCAGCCCTTGCACTCGTGGACACAAGCTGGCCAGAAGCAGCTTCCTAAACCTTCCGTGCTGCAGAGTGCATGCAGCTGGAGCACAGGCAGAAGGACGCGTCCAGAAAGAAGGCGTTCTTCAAGTACCCCCCCCTCCTCCAGGCAGCCTTGAAACTGAGCACAACACACCGCGCCCCGGCAGCTTCCTTCTCCCATAGACCGACCGTCCCCTTCTTCACTCTCGCACCTCCCTTGCCCACTTGCAGCAGCTGCTGCCAAAGAAAAAGGCTCCAGCAGTCAAAGCCTCTGCTGGGCTGCACTTTCATTTCCCCTTGCCTCACGTCAAAGCAGCAGAAACTCTCCGCTGCACTCTCTATTTCCAGTCCCCGCTGCATCTACCACTGTCAGCTCTGCATCTCCAAGCATAAACTTGGGCACAATGCTTTCCAGGGAAAGCTGGAAGAGAAATAGGTAGCAGCGCAAGTAGCCGCAGGTGGAACTTTCTGGTTTCAAGTGCTAACGTGAATCCGCACACAAGCGAGAGGCAGCCACGCTTCCTCTTGCAGCCTGTGCCATGCGCATAGCAGCTCCGTGCTCTGCGCCTTCATTGTGCCGGAGTGGAAGCGGTGTCTACTTGTCGCCCAGAGAGCGCGGTGCCGGCAGAGAAATGCTCCAGGCTGCTGCCTCTGCCCAAACACGCCTGGGCTCTGCACTTTCTCGCTCAGCGCTAGGGAGCAGCACATTCGCTCTGCCTTGCAGCCTGAATCTGAACGGAAAGCTTCTCAGCTACGTCTCGCCCAGAGAACAGTTGTAGGTCAACGAGCTCACCCGGAGCTTACCCTCGACGCGTGGAAGCCTGTATTTGCAGCACATCCTAGTGGTAGTAGCCCTCTTTGCTTTCCAGCCTGCAACAGCGCCGGCAGATCGCGGTGCTCTCTGCACCTGCCTTCTCACTTCCAAGTACCACCGCCGAGCTTACAGCCTTGCAGGGAGCCCAGAGGCGGATAGGCGTGTCGCCCAGAAGAACGTGGCAGGACGAAAAGATGCTCTTCCTTTCTCCTGCTCCTTGCCCGAATTGGGGTGCTGTGTTGAAAGCCTTGCGCAGCGAAAAGCTACTGCAGCGAGTGTTTCTCTCCTGACGCAGTTCGCTGAGCGAGAGCTCCACGGACAGCTTGGACTCGGTGAAACAGCAAGAAAATGCTTGTAGTACGTCGAGCTGAAGGAAAATCCCCGCACAGCACACTGTGGCTGCGTGCAGCGTTGACGCTGAAGAGCGGCAAAGCTCCAAGCCACGGCTGGGCTTCACTTCTGTGCAGAGCACAGAAGGCGAAGAAGCAAGCAGCTGGGCACCGGGCTCATGTACTCGGGGGAGCCAATTTCAAATGGCCAGCCAAGAGCTGCTTCACGAGCAGCTGCAGCTGAGAATGCTCTGGCTGCTTCCGAAAGGAAGGCGCAGCCCTTGCACTCGTGGACACAAGCTGGCCAGAAGCAGCTTCCTAAACCTTCCGTGCTGCAGAGTGCATGCAGCTGGAGCACAGGCAGAAGGACGCGTCCAGAAAGAAGGCGTTCTTCAAGTACCCCCCCCTCCTCCAGGCAGCCTTGAAACTGAGCACAACACACCGCGCCCCGGCAGCTTCCTTCTCCCATAGACCGACCGTCCCCTTCTTCACTCTCGCACCTCCCTTGCCCACTTGCAGCAGCTGCTGCCAAAGAAAAAGGCTCCAGCAGTCAAAGCCTCTGCTGGGCTGCACTTTCATTTCCCCTTGCCTCACGTCAAAGCAGCAGAAACTCTCCGCTGCACTCTCTATTTCCAGTCCCCGCTGCATCTACCACTGTCAGCTCTGCATCTCCAAGCATAAACTTGGGCACAATGCTTTCCAGGGAAAGCTGGAAGAGAAATAGGTAGCAGCGCAAGTAGCCGCAGGTGGAACTTTCTGGTTTCAAGTGCTAACGTGAATCCGCACACAAGCGAGAGGCAGCCACGCTTCCTCTTGCAGCCTGTGCCATGCGCATAGCAGCTCCGTGCTCTGCGCCTTCATTGTGCCGGAGTGGAAGCGGTGTCTACTTGTCGCCCAGAGAGCGCGGTGCCGGCAGAGAAATGCTCCAGGCTGCTGCCTCTGCCCAAACACGCCTGGGCTCTGCACTTTCTCACTCAGCGCTAGGGAGCAGCACATTCGCTCTGCCTTGCAGCCTGAATCTGAACGGAAAGCTTCTCAGCTACGTCTCGCCCAGAGAACAGTTGTAGGTCAACGAGCTCACCCGGAGCTTACCCTCGACGCGTGGAAGCCTGTATTTGCAGCACATCCTAGTGGTAGTAGCCCTCTTTGCTTTCCAGCCTGCAACAGCGCCGGCAGATCGCGGTGCTCTCTGCACCTGCCTTCTCACTTCCAAGTACCACCGCCGAGCTTACAGCCTTGCAGGGAGCCCAGAGGCGGATAGGCGTGTCGCCCAGAAGAACGTGGCAGGACGAAAAGATGCTCTTCCTTTCTCCTGCTCCTTGCCCGAATTGGGGTGCTGTGTTGAAAGCCTTGCGCAGCGAAAAGCTACTGCAGCGAGTGTTTCTCTCCAAACGCGTTTCGCTGAGCGAGAGCTCCACGGACAGCTTGGACTCGGTGAAACAGCAAGAAAATGCTTGTAGTACGTCGAGCTGAAGGAAAATCCCCGCACAGCACACTGTGGCTGCGTGCAGCGTTGACGCTGAAGAGCGGCAAAGCTCCAAGCCACGGCTGGGCTTCACTTCTGTCCAGAGCACAGAAGGCGAAGAAGCAAGCAGCTGGGCACCGGGCTCATGTACTCGGGGGAGCGAATTTCAAATGGCCAGCCAAGAGCTGCTTCACGAGCAGCTGCAGCTGAGAATGCTCTGGCTGCTTCCGAAAGGAAGGCGCAGCCCTTGCACTCGTGGACACAAGCTGGCCAGAAGCAGCTTCCTAAACCTTCCGTGCTGCAGAGTGCATGCAGCTGGAGCACAGGCAGAAGGACGCGTCCAGAAAGAAGGCGTTCTTCAAGTACCCCCCCCCTCCTCCAGGCAGCCTTGAAACTGAGCACAACACACCGCGCCCCGGCAGCTTCCTTCTCCCATAGACGGACCGTCCCCTTCTTCACTCTCGCACCTCCCTTGCCCACTTGCAGCAGCTGCTGCCAAAGAAAAAGGCTCCAGCAGTCAAAGCCTCTGCTGGGCTGCACTTTCATTTCCCCTTGCCTCACGTCAAAGCAGCAGAAACTCTCCGCTGCACTCTCTATTTCCAGTCCCCGCTGCATCTACCACTGTCAGCTCTGCATCTCCAAGCATAAACTTGGGCACAATGCTTTCCAGGGAAAGCTGGAAGAGAAATAGGTAGCAGCGCAAGTAGCCGCAGGTGGAACTTTCTGGTTTCAAGTGCTAACGTGAATCCGCACACAAGCGAGAGGCAGCCACGCTTCCTCTTGCAGCCTGTGCCATGCGCATAGCAGCTCCGTGCTCTGCGCCTTCATTGTGCCGGAGTGGAAGCGGTGTCTACTTGTCGCCCAGAGAGCGCGGTGCCGGCAGAGAAATGCTCCAGGCTGCTGCCTCTGCCCAAACACGCCTGGGCTCTGCACTTTCTCGCTCAGCGCTAGGGAGCAGCACATTCGCTCTGCCTTGCAGCCTGAATCTGAACGGAAAGCTTCTCAGCTACGTCTCGCCCAGAGAACAGTTGTAGGTCAACGAGCTCACCCGGAGCTTACCCTCGACGCGTGGAAGCCTGTATTTGCAGCACATCCTAGTGGTAGTAGCCCTCTTTGCTTTCCAGCCTGCAACAGCGCCGGCAGATCGCGGTGCTCTCTGCACCTGCCTTCTCACTTCCAAGTACCACCGCCGAGCTTACAGCCTTGCAGGGAGCCCAGAGGCGGATAGGCGTGTCGCCCAGAAGAACGTGGCAGGACGAAAAGATGCTCTTCCTTTCTCCTGCTCCTTGCCCGAATTGGGGTGCTGTGTTGAAAGCCTTGCGCAGCGAAAAGCTACTGCAGCGAGTGTTTCTCTCCAAACGTGTTTCGCTGAGCGAGAGCTCCACGGACAGCTTGGACTCGGTGAAACAGCAAGAAAATGCTTGTAGTACGTCGAGCTGAAGGAAAATCCCCGCACAGCACACTGTGGCTGCGTGCAGCGTTGACGCTGAAGAGCGGCAAAGCTCCAAGCCACGGCTGGGCTTCACTTCTGTCCAGAGCACAGAAGGCGAAGAAGCAAGCAGCTGGGCACCGGGCTCATGTACTCGGGGGAGCCAATTTCAAATGGCCAGCCAAGAGCTGCTTCACGAGCAGCTGCAGCTGAGAATGCTCTGGCTGCTTCCGAAAGGAAGGCGCAGCCCTTGCACTCGTGGACACAAGCTGGCCAGAAGCAGCTTCCTAAACCTTCCGTGCTGCAGAGTGCATGCAGCTGGAGCACAGGCAGAAGGACGCGTCCAGAAAGAAGGCGTTCTTCAAGTACCCCCCCCTCCTCCAGGCAGCCTTGAAACTGAGCACAACACACCGCGCCCCGGCAGCTTCCTTCTCCCATAGACGGACCGTCCCCTTCTTCACTCTCGCACCTCCCTTGCCCACTTGCAGCAGCTGCTGCCAAAGAAAAAGGCTCCAGCAGTCAAAGCCTCTGCTGGGCTGCACTTTCATTTCCCCTTGCCTCACGTCAAAGCAGCAGAAACTCTCCGCTGCACTCTGTATTTCCAGTCCCCGCTGCATCTACCACTGTCAGCTCTGCATCTCCAAGCATAAACTTGGGCACAATGCTTTCCAGGGAAAGCTGGAAGAGAAATAGGTAGCAGCGCAAGTAGCCGCAGGTGGAACTTTCTGGTTTCAAGTGCTAACGTGAATCCGCACACAAGCGAGAGGCAGCCACGCTTCCTCTTGCAGCCTGTGCCATGCGCATAGCAGCTCCGTGCTCTGCGCCTTCATTGTGCCGGAGTGGAAGCGGTGTCTACTTGTCGCCCAGAGAGCGCGGTGCCGGCAGAGAAATGCTCCAGGCTGCTGCCTCTGCCCAAACACGCCTGGGCTCTGCACTTTCTCGCTCAGCGCTAGGGAGCAGCACATTCGCTCTGCCTTGCAGCCTGAATCTGAACGGAAAGCTTCTCAGCTACGTCTCGCCCAGAGAACAGTTGTAGGTCAACGAGCTCACCCGGAGCTTACCCTCGACGCGTGGAAGCCTGTATTTGCAGCACATCCTAGTGGTAGTAGCCCTCTTTGCTTTCCAGCCTGCAACAGCGCCGGCAGATCGCGGTGCTCTCTGCACCTGCCTTCTCACTTCCAAGTACCACCGCCGAGCTTACAGCCTTGCAGGGAGCCCAGAGGCGGATAGGCGTGTCGCCCAGAAGAACGTGGCAGGACGAAAAGATGCTCTTCCTTTCTCCTGCTCCTTGCCCGAATTGGGGTGCTGTGTTGAAAGCCTTGCGCAGCGAAAAGCTACTGCAGCGAGTGTTTCTCTCCTGACGCAGTTCGCTGAGCGAGAGCTCCACGGACAGCTTGGACTCGGTGAAACAGCAAGAAAATGCTTGTAGTACGTCGAGCTGAAGGAAAATCCCCGCACAGCACACTGTGGCTGCGTGCAGCGTTGACGCTGAAGAGCGGCAAAGCTCCAAGCCACGGCTGGGCTTCACTTCTGTGCAGAGCACAGAAGGCGAAGAAGCAAGCAGCTGGGCACCGGGCTCATGTACTCGGGGGAGCCAATTTCAAATGGCCAGCCAAGAGCTGCTTCACGAGCAGCTGCAGCTGAGAATGCTCTGGCTGCTTCCGAAAGGAAGGCGCAGCCCTTGCACTCGTGGACACAAGCTGGCCAGAAGCAGCTTCCTAAACCTTCCGTGCTGCAGAGTGCATGCAGCTGGAGCACAGGCAGAAGGACGCGTCCAGAAAGAAGGCGTTCTTCAAGTACCCCCCCCTCCTCCAGGCAGCCTTGAAACTGAGCACAACACACCGCGCCCCGGCAGCTTCCTTCTCCCATAGACGGACCGTCCCCTTCTTCACTCTCGCACCTCCCTTGCCCACTTGCAGCAGCTGCTGCCAAAGAAAAAGGCTCCAGCAGTCAAAGCCTCTGCTGGGCTGCACTTTCATTTCCCCTTGCCTCACGTCAAAGCAGCAGAAACTCTCGGCTGCACTCTCTATTTCCAGTCCCCGCTGCATCTACCACTGTCAGCTCTGCATCTCCAAGCATAAACTTGGGCACAATGCTTTCCAGGGAAAGCTGGAAGAGAAATAGGTAGCAGCGCAAGTAGCCGCAGGTGGAACTTTCTGGTTTCAAGTGCTAACGTGAATCCGCACACAAGCGAGAGGCAGCCACGCTTCCTCTTGCAGCCTGTGCCATGCGCATAGCAGCTCCGTGCTCTGCGCCTTCATTGTGCCGGAGTGGAAGCGGTGTCTACTTGTCGCCCAGAGAGCGCGGTGCCGGCAGAGAAATGCTCCAGGCTGCTGCCTCTGCCCAAACACGCCTGGGCTCTGCACTTTCTCACTCAGCGCTAGGGAGCAGCACATTCGCTCTGCCTTGCAGCCTGAATCTGAACGGAAAGCTTCTCAGCTACGTCTCGCCCAGAGAACAGTTGTAGGTCAACGAGCTCACCCGGAGCTTACCCTCGACGCGTGGAAGCCTGTATTTGCAGCACATCCTAGTGGTAGTAGCCCTCTTTGCTTTCCAGCCTGCAACAGCGCCGGCAGATCGCGGTGCTCTCTGCACCTGCCTTCTCACTTCCAAGTACCACCGCCGAGCTTACAGCCTTGCAGGGAGCCCAGAGGCGGATAGGCGTGTCGCCCAGAAGAACGTGGCAGGACGAAAAGATGCTCTTCCTTTCTCCTGCTCCTTGCCCGAATTGGGGTGCTGTGTTGAAAGCCTTGCGCAGCGAAAAGCTACTGCAGCGAGTGTTTCTCTCCAAACGTGTTTCGCTGAGCGAGAGCTCCACGGACAGCTTGGACTCGGTGAAACAGCAAGAAAATGCTTGTAGTACGTCGAGCTGAAGGAAAATCCCCGCACAGCACACTGTGGCTGCGTGCAGCGTTGACGCTGAAGAGCGGCAAAGCTCCAAGCCACGGCTGGGCTTCACTTCTGTGCAGAGCACAGAAGGCGAAGAAGCAAGCAGCTGGGCACCGGGCTCATGTACTCGGGGGAGCCAATTTCAAATGGCCAGCCAAGAGCTGCTTCACGAGCAGCTGCAGCTGAGAATGCTCTGGCTGCTTCCGAAAGGAAGGCGCAGCCCTTGCACTCGTGGACACAAGCTGGCCAGAAGCAGCTTCCTAAACCTTCCGTGCTGCAGAGTGCATGCAGCTGGAGCACAGGCAGAAGGACGCGTCCAGAAAGAAGGCGTTCTTCAAGTACCCCCCCCTCCTCCAGGCAGCCTTGAAACTGAGCACAACACACCGCGCCCCGGCAGCTTCCTTCTCCCATAGACCGACCGTCCCCTTCTTCACTCTCGCACCTCCCTTGCCCACTTGCAGCAGCTGCTGCCAAAGAAAAAGGCTCCAGCAGTCAAAGCCTCTGCTGGGCTGCACTTTCATTTCCCCTTGCCTCACGTCAAAGCAGCAGAAACTCTCCGCTGCACTCTCTATTTCCAGTCCCCGCTGCATCTACCACTGTCAGCTCTGCATCTCCAAGCATAAACTTGGGCACAATGCTTTCCAGGGAAAGCTGGAAGAGAAATAGGTAGCAGCGCAAGTAGCCGCAGGTGGAACTTTCTGGTTTCAAGTGCTAACGTGAATCCGCACACAAGCGAGAGGCAGCCACGCTTCCTCTTGCAGCCTGTGCCATGCGCATAGCAGCTCCGTGCTCTGCGCCTTCATTGTGCCGGAGTGGAAGCGGTGTCTACTTGTCGCCCAGAGAGCGCGGTGCCGGCAGAGAAATGCTCCAGGCTGCTGCCTCTGCCCAAACACGCCTGGGCTCTGCACTTTCTCGCTCAGCGCTAGGGAGCAGCACATTCGCTCTGCCTTGCAGCCTGAATCTGAACGGAAAGCTTCTCAGCTACGTCTCGCCCAGAGAACAGTTGTAGGTCAACGAGCTCACCCGGAGCTTACCCTCGACGCGTGGAAGCCTGTATTTGCAGCACATCCTAGTGGTAGTAGCCCTCTTTGCTTTCCAGCCTGCAACAGCGCCGGCAGATCGCGGTGCTCTCTGCACCTGCCTTCTCACTTCCAAGTACCACCGCCGAGCTTACAGCCTTGCAGGGAGCCCAGAGGCGGATAGGCGTGTCGCCCAGAAGAACGTGGCAGGACGAAAAGATGCTCTTCCTTTCTCCTGCTCCTTGCCCGAATTGGGGTGCTGTGTTGAAAGCCTTGCGCAGCGAAAAGCTACTGCAGCGAGTGTTTCTCTCCTGACGCAGTTCGCTGAGCGAGAGCTCCACGGACAGCTTGGACTCGGTGAAACAGCAAGAAAATGCTTGTAGTACGTCGAGCTGAAGGAAAATCCCCGCACAGCACACTGTGGCTGCGTGCAGCGTTGACGCTGAAGAGCGGCAAAGCTCCAAGCCACGGCTGGGCTTCACTTCTGTGCAGAGCACAGAAGGCGAAGAAGCAAGCAGCTGGGCACCGGGCTCATGTACTCGGGGGAGCCAATTTCAAATGGCCAGCCAAGAGCTGCTTCACGAGCAGCTGCAGCTGAGAATGCTCTGGCTGCTTCCGAAAGGAAGGCGCAGCCCTTGCACTCGTGGACACAAGCTGGCCAGAAGCAGCTTCCTAAACCTTCCGTGCTGCAGAGTGCATGCAGCTGGAGCACAGGCAGAAGGACGCGTCCAGAAAGAAGGCGTTCTTCAAGTACCCCCCCCTCCTCCAGGCAGCCTTGAAACTGAGCACAACACACCGCGCCCCGGCAGCTTCCTTCTCCCATAGACCGACCGTCCCCTTCTTCACTCTCGCACCTCCCTTGCCCACTTGCAGCAGCTGCTGCCAAAGAAAAAGGCTCCAGCAGTCAAAGCCTCTGCTGGGCTGCACTTTCATTTCCCCTTGCCTCACGTCAAAGCAGCAGAAACTCTCCGCTGCACTCTCTATTTCCAGTCCCCGCTGCATCTACCACTGTCAGCTCTGCATCTCCAAGCATAAACTTGGGCACAATGCTTTCCAGGGAAAGCTGGAAGAGAAATAGGTAGCAGCGCAAGTAGCCGCAGGTGGAACTTTCTGGTTTCAAGTGCTAACGTGAATCCGCACACAAGCGAGAGGCAGCCACGCTTCCTCTTGCAGCCTGTGCCATGCGCATAGCAGCTCCGTGCTCTGCGCCTTCATTGTGCCGGAGTGGAAGCGGTGTCTACTTGTCGCCCAGAGAGCGCGGTGCCGGCAGAGAAATGCTCCAGGCTGCTGCCTCTGCCCAAACACGCCTGGGCTCTGCACTTTCTCACTCAGCGCTAGGGAGCAGCACATTCGCTCTGCCTTGCAGCCTGAATCTGAACGGAAAGCTTCTCAGCTACGTCTCGCCCAGAGAACAGTTGTAGGTCAACGAGCTCACCCGGAGCTTACCCTCGACGCGTGGAAGCCTGTATTTGCAGCACATCCTAGTGGTAGTAGCCCTCTTTGCTTTCCAGCCTGCAACAGCGCCGGCAGATCGCGGTGCTCTCTGCACCTGCCTTCTCACTTCCAAGTACCACCGCCGAGCTTACAGCCTTGCAGGGAGCCCAGAGGCGGATAGGCGTGTCGCCCAGAAGAACGTGGCAGGACGAAAAGATGCTCTTCCTTTCTCCTGCTCCTTGCCCGAATTGGGGTGCTGTGTTGAAAGCCTTGCGCAGCGAAAAGCTACTGCAGCGAGTGTTTCTCTCCAAACGCGTTTCGCTGAGCGAGAGCTCCACGGACAGCTTGGACTCGGTGAAACAGCAAGAAAATGCTTGTAGTACGTCGAGCTGAAGGAAAATCCCCGCACAGCACACTGTGGCTGCGTGCAGCGTTGACGCTGAAGAGCGGCAAAGCTCCAAGCCACGGCTGGGCTTCACTTCTGTCCAGAGCACAGAAGGCGAAGAAGCAAGCAGCTGGGCACCGGGCTCATGTACTCGGGGGAGCGAATTTCAAATGGCCAGCCAAGAGCTGCTTCACGAGCAGCTGCAGCTGAGAATGCTCTGGCTGCTTCCGAAAGGAAGGCGCAGCCCTTGCACTCGTGGACACAAGCTGGCCAGAAGCAGCTTCCTAAACCTTCCGTGCTGCAGAGTGCATGCAGCTGGAGCACAGGCAGAAGGACGCGTCCAGAAAGAAGGCGTTCTTCAAGTACCCCCCCCCTCCTCCAGGCAGCCTTGAAACTGAGCACAACACACCGCGCCCCGGCAGCTTCCTTCTCCCATAGACGGACCGTCCCCTTCTTCACTCTCGCACCTCCCTTGCCCACTTGCAGCAGCTGCTGCCAAAGAAAAAGGCTCCAGCAGTCAAAGCCTCTGCTGGGCTGCACTTTCATTTCCCCTTGCCTCACGTCAAAGCAGCAGAAACTCTCCGCTGCACTCTCTATTTCCAGTCCCCGCTGCATCTACCACTGTCAGCTCTGCATCTCCAAGCATAAACTTGGGCACAATGCTTTCCAGGGAAAGCTGGAAGAGAAATAGGTAGCAGCGCAAGTAGCCGCAGGTGGAACTTTCTGGTTTCAAGTGCTAACGTGAATCCGCACACAAGCGAGAGGCAGCCACGCTTCCTCTTGCAGCCTGTGCCATGCGCATAGCAGCTCCGTGCTCTGCGCCTTCATTGTGCCGGAGTGGAAGCGGTGTCTACTTGTCGCCCAGAGAGCGCGGTGCCGGCAGAGAAATGCTCCAGGCTGCTGCCTCTGCCCAAACACGCCTGGGCTCTGCACTTTCTCGCTCAGCGCTAGGGAGCAGCACATTCGCTCTGCCTTGCAGCCTGAATCTGAACGGAAAGCTTCTCAGCTACGTCTCGCCCAGAGAACAGTTGTAGGTCAACGAGCTCACCCGGAGCTTACCCTCGACGCGTGGAAGCCTGTATTTGCAGCACATCCTAGTGGTAGTAGCCCTCTTTGCTTTCCAGCCTGCAACAGCGCCGGCAGATCGCGGTGCTCTCTGCACCTGCCTTCTCACTTCCAAGTACCACCGCCGAGCTTACAGCCTTGCAGGGAGCCCAGAGGCGGATAGGCGTGTCGCCCAGAAGAACGTGGCAGGACGAAAAGATGCTCTTCCTTTCTCCTGCTCCTTGCCCGAATTGGGGTGCTGTGTTGAAAGCCTTGCGCAGCGAAAAGCTACTGCAGCGAGTGTTTCTCTCCAAACGTGTTTCGCTGAGCGAGAGCTCCACGGACAGCTTGGACTCGGTGAAACAGCAAGAAAATGCTTGTAGTACGTCGAGCTGAAGGAAAATCCCCGCACAGCACACTGTGGCTGCGTGCAGCGTTGACGCTGAAGAGCGGCAAAGCTCCAAGCCACGGCTGGGCTTCACTTCTGTCCAGAGCACAGAAGGCGAAGAAGCAAGCAGCTGGGCACCGGGCTCATGTACTCGGGGGAGCCAATTTCAAATGGCCAGCCAAGAGCTGCTTCACGAGCAGCTGCAGCTGAGAATGCTCTGGCTGCTTCCGAAAGGAAGGCGCAGCCCTTGCACTCGTGGACACAAGCTGGCCAGAAGCAGCTTCCTAAACCTTCCGTGCTGCAGAGTGCATGCAGCTGGAGCACAGGCAGAAGGACGCGTCCAGAAAGAAGGCGTTCTTCAAGTACCCCCCCCTCCTCCAGGCAGCCTTGAAACTGAGCACAACACACCGCGCCCCGGCAGCTTCCTTCTCCCATAGACGGACCGTCCCCTTCTTCACTCTCGCACCTCCCTTGCCCACTTGCAGCAGCTGCTGCCAAAGAAAAAGGCTCCAGCAGTCAAAGCCTCTGCTGGGCTGCACTTTCATTTCCCCTTGCCTCACGTCAAAGCAGCAGAAACTCTCCGCTGCACTCTGTATTTCCAGTCCCCGCTGCATCTACCACTGTCAGCTCTGCATCTCCAAGCATAAACTTGGGCACAATGCTTTCCAGGGAAAGCTGGAAGAGAAATAGGTAGCAGCGCAAGTAGCCGCAGGTGGAACTTTCTGGTTTCAAGTGCTAACGTGAATCCGCACACAAGCGAGAGGCAGCCACGCTTCCTCTTGCAGCCTGTGCCATGCGCATAGCAGCTCCGTGCTCTGCGCCTTCATTGTGCCGGAGTGGAAGCGGTGTCTACTTGTCGCCCAGAGAGCGCGGTGCCGGCAGAGAAATGCTCCAGGCTGCTGCCTCTGCCCAAACACGCCTGGGCTCTGCACTTTCTCGCTCAGCGCTAGGGAGCAGCACATTCGCTCTGCCTTGCAGCCTGAATCTGAACGGAAAGCTTCTCAGCTACGTCTCGCCCAGAGAACAGTTGTAGGTCAACGAGCTCACCCGGAGCTTACCCTCGACGCGTGGAAGCCTGTATTTGCAGCACATCCTAGTGGTAGTAGCCCTCTTTGCTTTCCAGCCTGCAACAGCGCCGGCAGATCGCGGTGCTCTCTGCACCTGCCTTCTCACTTCCAAGTACCACCGCCGAGCTTACAGCCTTGCAGGGAGCCCAGAGGCGGATAGGCGTGTCGCCCAGAAGAACGTGGCAGGACGAAAAGATGCTCTTCCTTTCTCCTGCTCCTTGCCCGAATTGGGGTGCTGTGTTGAAAGCCTTGCGCAGCGAAAAGCTACTGCAGCGAGTGTTTCTCTCCTGACGCAGTTCGCTGAGCGAGAGCTCCACGGACAGCTTGGACTCGGTGAAACAGCAAGAAAATGCTTGTAGTACGTCGAGCTGAAGGAAAATCCCCGCACAGCACACTGTGGCTGCGTGCAGCGTTGACGCTGAAGAGCGGCAAAGCTCCAAGCCACGGCTGGGCTTCACTTCTGTGCAGAGCACAGAAGGCGAAGAAGCAAGCAGCTGGGCACCGGGCTCATGTACTCGGGGGAGCCAATTTCAAATGGCCAGCCAAGAGCTGCTTCACGAGCAGCTGCAGCTGAGAATGCTCTGGCTGCTTCCGAAAGGAAGGCGCAGCCCTTGCACTCGTGGACACAAGCTGGCCAGAAGCAGCTTCCTAAACCTTCCGTGCTGCAGAGTGCATGCAGCTGGAGCACAGGCAGAAGGACGCGTCCAGAAAGAAGGCGTTCTTCAAGTACCCCCCCCTCCTCCAGGCAGCCTTGAAACTGAGCACAACACACCGCGCCCCGGCAGCTTCCTTCTCCCATAGACGGACCGTCCCCTTCTTCACTCTCGCACCTCCCTTGCCCACTTGCAGCAGCTGCTGCCAAAGAAAAAGGCTCCAGCAGTCAAAGCCTCTGCTGGGCTGCACTTTCATTTCCCCTTGCCTCACGTCAAAGCAGCAGAAACTCTCGGCTGCACTCTCTATTTCCAGTCCCCGCTGCATCTACCACTGTCAGCTCTGCATCTCCAAGCATAAACTTGGGCACAATGCTTTCCAGGGAAAGCTGGAAGAGAAATAGGTAGCAGCGCAAGTAGCCGCAGGTGGAACTTTCTGGTTTCAAGTGCTAACGTGAATCCGCACACAAGCGAGAGGCAGCCACGCTTCCTCTTGCAGCCTGTGCCATGCGCATAGCAGCTCCGTGCTCTGCGCCTTCATTGTGCCGGAGTGGAAGCGGTGTCTACTTGTCGCCCAGAGAGCGCGGTGCCGGCAGAGAAATGCTCCAGGCTGCTGCCTCTGCCCAAACACGCCTGGGCTCTGCACTTTCTCACTCAGCGCTAGGGAGCAGCACATTCGCTCTGCCTTGCAGCCTGAATCTGAACGGAAAGCTTCTCAGCTACGTCTCGCCCAGAGAACAGTTGTAGGTCAACGAGCTCACCCGGAGCTTACCCTCGACGCGTGGAAGCCTGTATTTGCAGCACATCCTAGTGGTAGTAGCCCTCTTTGCTTTCCAGCCTGCAACAGCGCCGGCAGATCGCGGTGCTCTCTGCACCTGCCTTCTCACTTCCAAGTACCACCGCCGAGCTTACAGCCTTGCAGGGAGCCCAGAGGCGGATAGGCGTGTCGCCCAGAAGAACGTGGCAGGACGAAAAGATGCTCTTCCTTTCTCCTGCTCCTTGCCCGAATTGGGGTGCTGTGTTGAAAGCCTTGCGCAGCGAAAAGCTACTGCAGCGAGTGTTTCTCTCCAAACGCGTTTCGCTGAGCGAGAGCTCCACGGACAGCTTGGACTCGGTGAAACAGCAAGAAAATGCTTGTAGTACGTCGAGCTGAAGGAAAATCCCCGCACAGCACACTGTGGCTGCGTGCAGCGTTGACGCTGAAGAGCGGCAAAGCTCCAAGCCACGGCTGGGCTTCACTTCTGTCCAGAGCACAGAAGGCGAAGAAGCAAGCAGCTGGGCACCGGGCTCATGTACTCGGGGGAGCCAATTTCAAATGGCCAGCCAAGAGCTGCTTCACGAGCAGCTGCAGCTGAGAATGCTCTGGCTGCTTCCGAAAGGAAGGCGCAGCCCTTGCACTCGTGGACACAAGCTGGCCAGAAGCAGCTTCCTAAACCTTCCGTGCTGCAGAGTGCATGCAGCTGGAGCACAGGCAGAAGGACGCGTCCAGAAAGAAGGCGTTCTTCAAGTACCCCCCCCTCCTCCAGGCAGCCTTGAAACTGAGCACAACACACCGCGCCCCGGCAGCTTCCTTCTCCCATAGACGGACCGTCCCCTTCTTCACTCTCGCACCTCCCTTGCCCACTTGCAGCAGCTGCTGCCAAAGAAAAAGGCTCCAGCAGTCAAAGCCTCTGCTGGGCTGCACTTTCATTTCCCCTTGCCTCACGTCAAAGCAGCAGAAACTCTCCGCTGCACTCTCTATTTCCAGTCCCCGCTGCATCTACCACTGTCAGCTCTGCATCTCCAAGCATAAACTTGGGCACAATGCTTTCCAGGGAAAGCTGGAAGAGAAATAGGTAGCAGCGCAAGTAGCCGCAGGTGGAACTTTCTGGTTTCAAGTGCTAACGTGAATCCGCACACAAGCGAGAGGCAGCCACGCTTCCTCTTGCAGCCTGTGCCATGCGCATAGCAGCTCCGTGCTCTGCGCCTTCATTGTGCCGGAGTGGAAGCGGTGTCTACTTGTCGCCCAGAGAGCGCGGTGCCGGCAGAGAAATGCTCCAGGCTGCTGCCTCTGCCCAAACACGCCTGGGCTCTGCACTTTCTCGCTCAGCGCTAGGGAGCAGCACATTCGCTCTGCCTTGCAGCCTGAATCTGAACGGAAAGCTTCTCAGCTACGTCTCGCCCAGAGAACAGTTGTAGGTCAACGAGCTCACCCGGAGCTTACCCTCGACGCGTGGAAGCCTGTATTTGCAGCACATCCTAGTGGTAGTAGCCCTCTTTGCTTTCCAGCCTGCAACAGCGCCGGCAGATCGCGGTGCTCTCTGCACCTGCCTTCTCACTTCCAAGTACCACCGCCGAGCTTACAGCCTTGCAGGGAGCCCAGAGGCGGATAGGCGTGTCGCCCAGAAGAACGTGGCAGGACGAAAAGATGCTCTTCCTTTCTCCTGCTCCTTGCCCGAATTGGGGTGCTGTGTTGAAAGCCTTGCGCAGCGAAAAGCTACTGCAGCGAGTGTTTCTCTCCAAACGCGTTTCGCTGAGCGAGAGCTCCACGGACAGCTTGGACTCGGTGAAACAGCAAGAAAATGCTTGTAGTACGTCGAGCTGAAGGAAAATCCCCGCACAGCACACTGTGGCTGCGTGCAGCGTTGACGCTGAAGAGCGGCAAAGCTCCAAGCCACGGCTGGGCTTCACTTCTGTGCAGAGCACAGAAGGCGAAGAAGCAAGCAGCTGGGCACCGGGCTCATGTACTCGGGGGAGCCAATTTCAAATGGCCAGCCAAGAGCTGCTTCACGAGCAGCTGCAGCTGAGAATGCTCTGGCTGCTTCCGAAAGGAAGGCGCAGCCCTTGCACTCGTGGACACAAGCTGGCCAGAAGCAGCTTCCTAAACCTTCCGTGCTGCAGAGTGCATGCAGCTGGAGCACAGGCAGAAGGACGCGTCCAGAAAGAAGGCGTTCTTCAAGTACCCCCCCCCTCCTCCAGGCAGCCTTGAAACTGAGCACAACACACCGCGCCCCGGCAGCTTCCTTCTCCCATAGACGGACCGTCCCCTTCTTCACTCTCGCACCTCCCTTGCCCACTTGCAGCAGCTGCTGCCAAAGAAAAAGGCTCCAGCAGTCAAAGCCTCTGCTGGGCTGCACTTTCATTTCCCCTTGCCTCACGTCAAAGCAGCAGAAACTCTCCGCTGCACTCTCTATTTCCAGTCCCCGCTGCATCTACCACTGTCAGCTCTGCATCTCCAAGCATAAACTTGGGCACAATGCTTTCCAGGGAAAGCTGGAAGAGAAATAGGTAGCAGCGCAAGTAGCCGCAGGTGGAACTTTCTGGTTTCAAGTGCTAACGTGAATCCGCACACAAGCGAGAGGCAGCCACGCTTCCTCTTGCAGCCTGTGCCATGCGCATAGCAGCTCCGTGCTCTGCGCCTTCATTGTGCCGGAGTGGAAGCGGTGTCTACTTGTCGCCCAGAGAGCGCGGTGCCGGCAGAGAAATGCTCCAGGCTGCTGCCTCTGCCCAAACACGCCTGGGCTCTGCACTTTCTCGCTCAGCGCTAGGGAGCAGCACATTCGCTCTGCCTTGCAGCCTGAATCTGAACGGAAAGCTTCTCAGCTACGTCTCGCCCAGAGAACAGTTGTAGGTCAACGAGCTCACCCGGAGCTTACCCTCGACGCGTGGAAGCCTGTATTTGCAGCACATCCTAGTGGTAGTAGCCCTCTTTGCTTTCCAGCCTGCAACAGCGCCGGCAGATCGCGGTGCTCTCTGCACCTGCCTTCTCACTTCCAAGTACCACCGCCGAGCTTACAGCCTTGCAGGGAGCCCAGAGGCGGATAGGCGTGTCGCCCAGAAGAACGTGGCAGGACGAAAAGATGCTCTTCCTTTCTCCTGCTCCTTGCCCGAATTGGGGTGCTGTGTTGAAAGCCTTGCGCAGCGAAAAGCTACTGCAGCGAGTGTTTCTCTCCAAACGTGTTTCGCTGAGCGAGAGCTCCACGGACAGCTTGGACTCGGTGAAACAGCAAGAAAATGCTTGTAGTACGTCGAGCTGAAGGAAAATCCCCGCACAGCACACTGTGGCTGCGTGCAGCGTTGACGCTGAAGAGCGGCAAAGCTCCAAGCCACGGCTGGGCTTCACTTCTGTGCAGAGCACAGAAGGCGAAGAAGCAAGCAGCTGGGCACCGGGCTCATGTACTCGGGGGAGCCAATTTCAAATGGCCAGCCAAGAGCTGCTTCACGAGCAGCTGCAGCTGAGAATGCTCTGGCTGCTTCCGAAAGGAAGGCGCAGCCCTTGCACTCGTGGACACAAGCTGGCCAGAAGCAGCTTCCTAAACCTTCCGTGCTGCAGAGTGCATGCAGCTGGAGCACAGGCAGAAGGACGCGTCCAGAAAGAAGGCGTTCTTCAAGTACCCCCCCCTCCTCCAGGCAGCCTTGAAACTGAGCACAACACACCGCGCCCCGGCAGCTTCCTTCTCCCATAGACGGACCGTCCCCTTCTTCACTCTCGCACCTCCCTTGCCCACTTGCAGCAGCTGCTGCCAAAGAAAAAGGCTCCAGCAGTCAAAGCCTCTGCTGGGCTGCACTTTCATTTCCCCTTGCCTCACGTCAAAGCAGCAGAAACTCTCCGCTGCACTCTCTATTTCCAGTCCCCGCTGCATCTACCACTGTCAGCTCTGCATCTCCAAGCATAAACTTGGGCACAATGCTTTCCAGGGAAAGCTGGAAGAGAAATAGGTAGCAGCGCAAGTAGCCGCAGGTGGAACTTTCTGGTTTCAAGTGCTAACGTGAATCCGCACACAAGCGAGAGGCAGCCACGCTTCCTCTTGCAGCCTGTGCCATGCGCATAGCAGCTCCGTGCTCTGCGCCTTCATTGTGCCGGAGTGGAAGCGGTGTCTACTTGTCGCCCAGAGAGCGCGGTGCCGGCAGAGAAATGCTCCAGGCTGCTGCCTCTGCCCAAACACGCCTGGGCTCTGCACTTTCTCGCTCAGCGCTAGGGAGCAGCACATTCGCTCTGCCTTGCAGCCTGAATCTGAACGGAAAGCTTCTCAGCTACGTCTCGCCCAGAGAACAGTTGTAGGTCAACGAGCTCACCCGGAGCTTACCCTCGACGCGTGGAAGCCTGTATTTGCAGCACATCCTAGTGGTAGTAGCCCTCTTTGCTTTCCAGCCTGCAACAGCGCCGGCAGATCGCGGTGCTCTCTGCACCTGCCTTCTCACTTCCAAGTACCACCGCCGAGCTTACAGCCTTGCAGGGAGCCCAGAGGCGGATAGGCGTGTCGCCCAGAAGAACGTGGCAGGACGAAAAGATGCTCTTCCTTTCTCCTGCTCCTTGCCCGAATTGGGGTGCTGTGTTGAAAGCCTTGCGCAGCGAAAAGCTACTGCAGCGAGTGTTTCTCTCCTGACGCAGTTCGCTGAGCGAGAGCTCCACGGACAGCTTGGACTCGGTGAAACAGCAAGAAAATGCTTGTAGTACGTCGAGCTGAAGGAAAATCCCCGCACAGCACACTGTGGCTGCGTGCAGCGTTGACGCTGAAGAGCGGCAAAGCTCCAAGCCACGGCTGGGCTTCACTTCTGTGCAGAGCACAGAAGGCGAAGAAGCAAGCAGCTGGGCACCGGGCTCATGTACTCGGGGGAGCCAATTTCAAATGGCCAGCCAAGAGCTGCTTCACGAGCAGCTGCAGCTGAGAATGCTCTGGCTGCTTCCGAAAGGAAGGCGCAGCCCTTGCACTCGTGGACACAAGCTGGCCAGAAGCAGCTTCCTAAACCTTCCGTGCTGCAGAGTGCATGCAGCTGGAGCACAGGCAGAAGGACGCGTCCAGAAAGAAGGCGTTCTTCAAGTACCCCCCCCTCCTCCAGGCAGCCTTGAAACTGAGCACAACACACCGCGCCCCGGCAGCTTCCTTCTCCCATAGACGGACCGTCCCCTTCTTCACTCTCGCACCTCCCTTGCCCACTTGCAGCAGCTGCTGCCAAAGAAAAAGGCTCCAGCAGTCAAAGCCTCTGCTGGGCTGCACTTTCATTTCCCCTTGCCTCACGTCAAAGCAGCAGAAACTCTCGGCTGCACTCTGTATTTCCAGTCCCCGCTGCATCTACCACTGTCAGCTCTGCATCTCCAAGCATAAACTTGGGCACAATGCTTTCCAGGGAAAGCTGGAAGAGAAATAGGTAGCAGCGCAAGTAGCCGCAGGTGGAACTTTCTGGTTTCAAGTGCTAACGTGAATCCGCACACAAGCGAGAGGCAGCCACGCTTCCTCTTGCAGCCTGTGCCATGCGCATAGCAGCTCCGTGCTCTGCGCCTTCATTGTGCCGGAGTGGAAGCGGTGTCTACTTGTCGCCCAGAGAGCGCGGTGCCGGCAGAGAAATGCTCCAGGCTGCTGCCTCTGCCCAAACACGCCTGGGCTCTGCACTTTCTCACTCAGCGCTAGGGAGCAGCACATTCGCTCTGCCTTGCAGCCTGAATCTGAACGGAAAGCTTCTCAGCTACGTCTCGCCCAGAGAACAGTTGTAGGTCAACGAGCTCACCCGGAGCTTACCCTCGACGCGTGGAAGCCTGTATTTGCAGCACATCCTAGTGGTAGTAGCCCTCTTTGCTTTCCAGCCTGCAACAGCGCCGGCAGATCGCGGTGCTCTCTGCACCTGCCTTCTCACTTCCAAGTACCACCGCCGAGCTTACAGCCTTGCAGGGAGCCCAGAGGCGGATAGGCGTGTCGCCCAGAAGAACGTGGCAGGACGAAAAGATGCTCTTCCTTTCTCCTGCTCCTTGCCCGAATTGGGGTGCTGTGTTGAAAGCCTTGCGCAGCGAAAAGCTACTGCAGCGAGTGTTTCTCTCCAAACGCGTTTCGCTGAGCGAGAGCTCCACGGACAGCTTGGACTCGGTGAAACAGCAAGAAAATGCTTGTAGTACGTCGAGCTGAAGGAAAATCCCCGCACAGCACACTGTGGCTGCGTGCAGCGTTGACGCTGAAGAGCGGCAAAGCTCCAAGCCACGGCTGGGCTTCACTTCTGTCCAGAGCACAGAAGGCGAAGAAGCAAGCAGCTGGGCACCGGGCTCATGTACTCGGGGGAGCCAATTTCAAATGGCCAGCCAAGAGCTGCTTCACGAGCAGCTGCAGCTGAGAATGCTCTGGCTGCTTCCGAAAGGAAGGCGCAGCCCTTGCACTCGTGGACACAAGCTGGCCAGAAGCAGCTTCCTAAACCTTCCGTGCTGCAGAGTGCATGCAGCTGGAGCACAGGCAGAAGGACGCGTCCAGAAAGAAGGCGTTCTTCAAGTACCCCCCCCCTCCTCCAGGCAGCCTTGAAACTGAGCACAACACACCGCGCCCCGGCAGCTTCCTTCTCCCATAGACGGACCGTCCCCTTCTTCACTCTCGCACCTCCCTTGCCCACTTGCAGCAGCTGCTGCCAAAGAAAAAGGCTCCAGCAGTCAAAGCCTCTGCTGGGCTGCACTTTCATTTCCCCTTGCCTCACGTCAAAGCAGCAGAAACTCTCGGCTGCACTCTCTATTTCCAGTCCCCGCTGCATCTACCACTGTCAGCTCTGCATCTCCAAGCATAAACTTGGGCACAATGCTTTCCAGGGAAAGCTGGAAGAGAAATAGGTAGCAGCGCAAGTAGCCGCAGGTGGAACTTTCTGGTTTCAAGTGCTAACGTGAATCCGCACACAAGCGAGAGGCAGCCACGCTTCCTCTTGCAGCCTGTGCCATGCGCATAGCAGCTCCGTGCTCTGCGCCTTCATTGTGCCGGAGTGGAAGCGGTGTCTACTTGTCGCCCAGAGAGCGCGGTGCCGGCAGAGAAATGCTCCAGGCTGCTGCCTCTGCCCAAACACGCCTGGGCTCTGCACTTTCTCGCTCAGCGCTAGGGAGCAGCACATTCGCTCTGCCTTGCAGCCTGAATCTGAACGGAAAGCTTCTCAGCTACGTCTCGCCCAGAGAACAGTTGTAGGTCAACGAGCTCACCCGGAGCTTACCCTCGACGCGTGGAAGCCTGTATTTGCAGCACATCCTAGTGGTAGTAGCCCTCTTTGCTTTCCAGCCTGCAACAGCGCCGGCAGATCGCGGTGCTCTCTGCACCTGCCTTCTCACTTCCAAGTACCACCGCCGAGCTTACAGCCTTGCAGGGAGCCCAGAGGCGGATAGGCGTGTCGCCCAGAAGAACGTGGCAGGACGAAAAGATGCTCTTCCTTTCTCCTGCTCCTTGCCCGAATTGGGGTGCTGTGTTGAAAGCCTTGCGCAGCGAAAAGCTACTGCAGCGAGTGTTTCTCTCCAAACGTGTTTCGCTGAGCGAGAGCTCCACGGACAGCTTGGACTCGGTGAAACAGCAAGAAAATGCTTGTAGTACGTCGAGCTGAAGGAAAATCCCCGCACAGCACCCTGTGGCTGCGTGCAGCGTTGACGCTGAAGAGCGGCAAAGCTCCAAGCCACGGCTGGGCTTCACTTCTGTCCAGAGCACAGAAGGCGAAGAAGCAAGCAGCTGGGCACCGGGCTCATGTACTCGGGGGAGCCAATTTCAAATGGCCAGCCAAGAGCTGCTTCACGAGCAGCTGCAGCTGAGAATGCTCTGGCTGCTTCCGAAAGGAAGGCGCAGCCCTTGCACTCGTGGACACAAGCTGGCCAGAAGCAGCTTCCTAAACCTTCCGTGCTGCAGAGTGCATGCAGCTGGAGCACAGGCAGAAGGACGCGTCCAGAAAGAAGGCGTTCTTCAAGTACCCCCCCCTCCTCCAGGCAGCCTTGAAACTGAGCACAACACACCGCGCCCCGGCAGCTTCCTTCTCCCATAGACGGACCGTCCCCTTCTTCACTCTCGCACCTCCCTTGCCCACTTGCAGCAGCTGCTGCCAAAGAAAAAGGCTCCAGCAGTCAAAGCCTCTGCTGGGCTGCACTTTCATTTCCCCTTGCCTCACGTCAAAGCAGCAGAAACTCTCCGCTGCACTCTCTATTTCCAGTCCCCGCTGCATCTACCACTGTCAGCTCTGCATCTCCAAGCATAAACTTGGGCACAATGCTTTCCAGGGAAAGCTGGAAGAGAAATAGGTAGCAGCGCAAGTAGCCGCAGGTGGAACTTTCTGGTTTCAAGTGCTAACGTGAATCCGCACACAAGCGAGAGGCAGCCACGCTTCCTCTTGCAGCCTGTGCCATGCGCATAGCAGCTCCGTGCTCTGCGCCTTCATTGTGCCGGAGTGGAAGCGGTGTCTACTTGTCGCCCAGAGAGCGCGGTGCCGGCAGAGAAATGCTCCAGGCTGCTGCCTCTGCCCAAACACGCCTGGGCTCTGCACTTTCTCGCTCAGCGCTAGGGAGCAGCACATTCGCTCTGCCTTGCAGCCTGAATCTGAACGGAAAGCTTCTCAGCTACGTCTCGCCCAGAGAACAGTTGTAGGTCAACGAGCTCACCCGGAGCTTACCCTCGACGCGTGGAAGCCTGTATTTGCAGCACATCCTAGTGGTAGTAGCCCTCTTTGCTTTCCAGCCTGCAACAGCGCCGGCAGATCGCGGTGCTCTCTGCACCTGCCTTCTCACTTCCAAGTACCACCGCCGAGCTTACAGCCTTGCAGGGAGCCCAGAGGCGGATAGGCGTGTCGCCCAGAAGAACGTGGCAGGACGAAAAGATGCTCTTCCTTTCTCCTGCTCCTTGCCCGAATTGGGGTGCTGTGTTGAAAGCCTTGCGCAGCGAAAAGCTACTGCAGCGAGTGTTTCTCTCCAAACGTGTTTCGCTGAGCGAGAGCTCCACGGACAGCTTGGACTCGGTGAAACAGCAAGAAAATGCTTGTAGTACGTCGAGCTGAAGGAAAATCCCCGCACAGCACACTGTGGCTGCGTGCAGCGTTGACGCTGAAGAGCGGCAAAGCTCCAAGCCACGGCTGGGCTTCACTTCTGTCCAGAGCACAGAAGGCGAAGAAGCAAGCAGCTGGGCACCGGGCTCATGTACTCGGGGGAGCCAATTTCAAATGGCCAGCCAAGAGCTGCTTCACGAGCAGCTGCAGCTGAGAATGCTCTGGCTGCTTCCGAAAGGAAGGCGCAGCCCTTGCACTCGTGGACACAAGCTGGCCAGAAGCAGCTTCCTAAACCTTCCGTGCTGCAGAGTGCATGCAGCTGGAGCACAGGCAGAAGGACGCGTCCAGAAAGAAGGCGTTCTTCAAGTACCCCCCCCTCCTCCAGGCAGCCTTGAAACTGAGCACAACACACCGCGCCCCGGCAGCTTCCTTCTCCCATAGACGGACCGTCCCCTTCTTCACTCTCGCACCTCCCTTGCCCACTTGCAGCAGCTGCTGCCAAAGAAAAAGGCTCCAGCAGTCAAAGCCTCTGCTGGGCTGCACTTTCATTTCCCCTTGCCTCACGTCAAAGCAGCAGAAACTCTCCGCTGCACTCTGTATTTCCAGTCCCCGCTGCATCTACCACTGTCAGCTCTGCATCTCCAAGCATAAACTTGGGCACAATGCTTTCCAGGGAAAGCTGGAAGAGAAATAGGTAGCAGCGCAAGTAGCCGCAGGTGGAACTTTCTGGTTTCAAGTGCTAACGTGAATCCGCACACAAGCGAGAGGCAGCCACGCTTCCTCTTGCAGCCTGTGCCATGCGCATAGCAGCTCCGTGCTCTGCGCCTTCATTGTGCCGGAGTGGAAGCGGTGTCTACTTGTCGCCCAGAGAGCGCGGTGCCGGCAGAGAAATGCTCCAGCCTGCTGCCTCTGCCCAAACACGCCTGGGCTCTGCACTTTCTCGCTCAGCGCTAGGGAGCAGCACATTCGCTCTGCCTTGCAGCCTGAATCTGAACGGAAAGCTTCTCAGCTACGTCTCGCCCAGAGAACAGTTGTAGGTCAACGAGCTCACCCGGAGCTTACCCTCGACGCGTGGAAGCCTGTATTTGCAGCACATCCTAGTGGTAGTAGCCCTCTTTGCTTTCCAGCCTGCAACAGCGCCGGCAGATCGCGGTGCTCTCTGCACCTGCCTTCTCACTTCCAAGTACCACCGCCGAGCTTACAGCCTTGCAGGGAGCCCAGAGGCGGATAGGCGTGTCGCCCAGAAGAACGTGGCAGGACGAAAAGATGCTCTTCCTTTCTCCTGCTCCTTGCCCGAATTGGGGTGCTGTGTTGAAAGCCTTGCGCAGCGAAAAGCTACTGCAGCGAGTGTTTCTCTCCTGACGCAGTTCGCTGAGCGAGAGCTCCACGGACAGCTTGGACTCGGTGAAACAGCAAGAAAATGCTTGTAGTACGTCGAGCTGAAGGAAAATCCCCGCACAGCACACTGTGGCTGCGTGCAGCGTTGACGCTGAAGAGCGGCAAAGCTCCAAGCCACGGCTGGGCTTCACTTCTGTGCAGAGCACAGAAGGCGAAGAAGCAAGCAGCTGGGCACCGGGCTCATGTACTCGGGGGAGCCAATTTCAAATGGCCAGCCAAGAGCTGCTTCACGAGCAGCTGCAGCTGAGAATGCTCTGGCTGCTTCCGAAAGGAAGGCGCAGCCCTTGCACTCGTGGACACAAGCTGGCCAGAAGCAGCTTCCTAAACCTTCCGTGCTGCAGAGTGCATGCAGCTGGAGCACAGGCAGAAGGACGCGTCCAGAAAGAAGGCGTTCTTCAAGTACCCCCCCCTCCTCCAGGCAGCCTTGAAACTGAGCACAACACACCGCGCCCCGGCAGCTTCCTTCTCCCATAGACGGACCGTCCCCTTCTTCACTCTCGCACCTCCCTTGCCCACTTGCAGCAGCTGCTGCCAAAGAAAAAGGCTCCAGCAGTCAAAGCCTCTGCTGGGCTGCACTTTCATTTCCCCTTGCCTCACGTCAAAGCAGCAGAAACTCTCGGCTGCACTCTCTATTTCCAGTCCCCGCTGCATCTACCACTGTCAGCTCTGCATCTCCAAGCATAAACTTGGGCACAATGCTTTCCAGGGAAAGCTGGAAGAGAAATAGGTAGCAGCGCAAGTAGCCGCAGGTGGAACTTTCTGGTTTCAAGTGCTAACGTGAATCCGCACACAAGCGAGAGGCAGCCACGCTTCCTCTTGCAGCCTGTGCCATGCGCATAGCAGCTCCGTGCTCTGCGCCTTCATTGTGCCGGAGTGGAAGCGGTGTCTACTTGTCGCCCAGAGAGCGCGGTGCCGGCAGAGAAATGCTCCAGGCTGCTGCCTCTGCCCAAACACGCCTGGGCTCTGCACTTTCTCACTCAGCGCTAGGGAGCAGCACATTCGCTCTGCCTTGCAGCCTGAATCTGAACGGAAAGCTTCTCAGCTACGTCTCGCCCAGAGAACAGTTGTAGGTCAACGAGCTCACCCGGAGCTTACCCTCGACGCGTGGAAGCCTGTATTTGCAGCACATCCTAGTGGTAGTAGCCCTCTTTGCTTTCCAGCCTGCAACAGCGCCGGCAGATCGCGGTGCTCTCTGCACCTGCCTTCTCACTTCCAAGTACCACCGCCGAGCTTACAGCCTTGCAGGGAGCCCAGAGGCGGATAGGCGTGTCGCCCAGAAGAACGTGGCAGGACGAAAAGATGCTCTTCCTTTCTCCTGCTCCTTGCCCGAATTGGGGTGCTGTGTTGAAAGCCTTGCGCAGCGAAAAGCTACTGCAGCGAGTGTTTCTCTCCAAACGCGTTTCGCTGAGCGAGAGCTCCACGGACAGCTTGGACTCGGTGAAACAGCAAGAAAATGCTTGTAGTACGTCGAGCTGAAGGAAAATCCCCGCACAGCACACTGTGGCTGCGTGCAGCGTTGACGCTGAAGAGCGGCAAAGCTCCAAGCCACGGCTGGGCTTCACTTCTGTCCAGAGCACAGAAGGCGAAGAAGCAAGCAGCTGGGCACCGGGCTCATGTACTCGGGGGAGCCAATTTCAAATGGCCAGCCAAGAGCTGCTTCACGAGCAGCTGCAGCTGAGAATGCTCTGGCTGCTTCCGAAAGGAAGGCGCAGCCCTTGCACTCGTGGACACAAGCTGGCCAGAAGCAGCTTCCTAAACCTTCCGTGCTGCAGAGTGCATGCAGCTGGAGCACAGGCAGAAGGACGCGTCCAGAAAGAAGGCGTTCTTCAAGTACCCCCCCCTCCTCCAGGCAGCCTTGAAACTGAGCACAACACACCGCGCCCCGGCAGCTTCCTTCTCCCATAGACGGACCGTCCCCTTCTTCACTCTCGCACCTCCCTTGCCCACTTGCAGCAGCTGCTGCCAAAGAAAAAGGCTCCAGCAGTCAAAGCCTCTGCTGGGCTGCACTTTCATTTCCCCTTGCCTCACGTCAAAGCAGCAGAAACTCTCCGCTGCACTCTCTATTTCCAGTCCCCGCTGCATCTACCACTGTCAGCTCTGCATCTCCAAGCATAAACTTGGGCACAATGCTTTCCAGGGAAAGCTGGAAGAGAAATAGGTAGCAGCGCAAGTAGCCGCAGGTGGAACTTTCTGGTTTCAAGTGCTAACGTGAATCCGCACACAAGCGAGAGGCAGCCACGCTTCCTCTTGCAGCCTGTGCCATGCGCATAGCAGCTCCGTGCTCTGCGCCTTCATTGTGCCGGAGTGGAAGCGGTGTCTACTTGTCGCCCAGAGAGCGCGGTGCCGGCAGAGAAATGCTCCAGGCTGCTGCCTCTGCCCAAACACGCCTGGGCTCTGCACTTTCTCGCTCAGCGCTAGGGAGCAGCACATTCGCTCTGCCTTGCAGCCTGAATCTGAACGGAAAGCTTCTCAGCTACGTCTCGCCCAGAGAACAGTTGTAGGTCAACGAGCTCACCCGGAGCTTACCCTCGACGCGTGGAAGCCTGTATTTGCAGCACATCCTAGTGGTAGTAGCCCTCTTTGCTTTCCAGCCTGCAACAGCGCCGGCAGATCGCGGTGCTCTCTGCACCTGCCTTCTCACTTCCAAGTACCACCGCCGAGCTTACAGCCTTGCAGGGAGCCCAGAGGCGGATAGGCGTGTCGCCCAGAAGAACGTGGCAGGACGAAAAGATGCTCTTCCTTTCTCCTGCTCCTTGCCCGAATTGGGGTGCTGTGTTGAAAGCCTTGCGCAGCGAAAAGCTACTGCAGCGAGTGTTTCTCTCCAAACGCGTTTCGCTGAGCGAGAGCTCCACGGACAGCTTGGACTCGGTGAAACAGCAAGAAAATGCTTGTAGTACGTCGAGCTGAAGGAAAATCCCCGCACAGCACACTGTGGCTGCGTGCAGCGTTGACGCTGAAGAGCGGCAAAGCTCCAAGCCACGGCTGGGCTTCACTTCTGTCCAGAGCACAGAAGGCGAAGAAGCAAGCAGCTGGGCACCGGGCTCATGTACTCGGGGGAGCCAATTTCAAATGGCCAGCCAAGAGCTGCTTCACGAGCAGCTGCAGCTGAGAATGCTCTGGCTGCTTCCGAAAGGAAGGCGCAGCCCTTGCACTCGTGGACACAAGCTGGCCAGAAGCAGCTTCCTAAACCTTCCGTGCTGCAGAGTGCATGCAGCTGGAGCACAGGCAGAAGGACGCGTCCAGAAAGAAGGCGTTCTTCAAGTACCCCCCCCCTCCTCCAGGCAGCCTTGAAACTGAGCACAACACACCGCGCCCCGGCAGCTTCCTTCTCCCATAGACGGACCGTCCCCTTCTTCACTCTCGCACCTCCCTTGCCCACTTGCAGCAGCTGCTGCCAAAGAAAAAGGCTCCAGCAGTCAAAGCCTCTGCTGGGCTGCACTTTCATTTCCCCTTGCCTCACGTCAAAGCAGCAGAAACTCTCCGCTGCACTCTGTATTTCCAGTCCCCGCTGCATCTACCACTGTCAGCTCTGCATCTCCAAGCATAAACTTGGGCACAATGCTTTCCAGGGAAAGCTGGAAGAGAAATAGGTAGCAGCGCAAGTAGCCGCAGGTGGAACTTTCTGGTTTCAAGTGCTAACGTGAATCCGCACACAAGCGAGAGGCAGCCACGCTTCCTCTTGCAGCCTGTGCCATGCGCATAGCAGCTCCGTGCTCTGCGCCTTCATTGTGCCGGAGTGGAAGCGGTGTCTACTTGTCGCCCAGAGAGCGCGGTGCCGGCAGAGAAATGCTCCAGGCTGCTGCCTCTGCCCAAACACGCCTGGGCTCTGCACTTTCTCGCTCAGCGCTAGGGAGCAGCACATTCGCTCTGCCTTGCAGCCTGAATCTGAACGGAAAGCTTCTCAGCTACGTCTCGCCCAGAGAACAGTTGTAGGTCAACGAGCTCACCCGGAGCTTACCCTCGACGCGTGGAAGCCTGTATTTGCAGCACATCCTAGTGGTAGTAGCCCTCTTTGCTTTCCAGCCTGCAACAGCGCCGGCAGATCGCGGTGCTCTCTGCACCTGCCTTCTCACTTCCAAGTACCACCGCCGAGCTTACAGCCTTGCAGGGAGCCCAGAGGCGGATAGGCGTGTCGCCCAGAAGAACGTGGCAGGACGAAAAGATGCTCTTCCTTTCTCCTGCTCCTTGCCCGAATTGGGGTGCTGTGTTGAAAGCCTTGCGCAGCGAAAAGCTACTGCAGCGAGTGTTTCTCTCCAAACGTGTTTCGCTGAGCGAGAGCTCCACGGACAGCTTGGACTCGGTGAAACAGCAAGAAAATGCTTGTAGTACGTCGAGCTGAAGGAAAATCCCCGCACAGCACACTGTGGCTGCGTGCAGCGTTGACGCTGAAGAGCGGCAAAGCTCCAAGCCACGGCTGGGCTTCACTTCTGTGCAGAGCACAGAAGGCGAAGAAGCAAGCAGCTGGGCACCGGGCTCATGTACTCGGGGGAGCCAATTTCAAATGGCCAGCCAAGAGCTGCTTCACGAGCAGCTGCAGCTGAGAATGCTCTGGCTGCTTCCGAAAGGAAGGCGCAGCCCTTGCACTCGTGGACACAAGCTGGCCAGAAGCAGCTTCCTAAACCTTCCGTGCTGCAGAGTGCATGCAGCTGGAGCACAGGCAGAAGGACGCGTCCAGAAAGAAGGCGTTCTTCAAGTACCCCCCCCTCCTCCAGGCAGCCTTGAAACTGAGCACAACACACCGCGCCCCGGCAGCTTCCTTCTCCCATAGACGGACCGTCCCCTTCTTCACTCTCGCACCTCCCTTGCCCACTTGCAGCAGCTGCTGCCAAAGAAAAAGGCTCCAGCAGTCAAAGCCTCTGCTGGGCTGCACTTTCATTTCCCCTTGCCTCACGTCAAAGCAGCAGAAACTCTCCGCTGCACTCTCTATTTCCAGTCCCCGCTGCATCTACCACTGTCAGCTCTGCATCTCCAAGCATAAACTTGGGCACAATGCTTTCCAGGGAAAGCTGGAAGAGAAATAGGTAGCAGCGCAAGTAGCCGCAGGTGGAACTTTCTGGTTTCAAGTGCTAACGTGAATCCGCACACAAGCGAGAGGCAGCCACGCTTCCTCTTGCAGCCTGTGCCATGCGCATAGCAGCTCCGTGCTCTGCGCCTTCATTGTGCCGGAGTGGAAGCGGTGTCTACTTGTCGCCCAGAGAGCGCGGTGCCGGCAGAGAAATGCTCCAGGCTGCTGCCTCTGCCCAAACACGCCTGGGCTCTGCACTTTCTCGCTCAGCGCTAGGGAGCAGCACATTCGCTCTGCCTTGCAGCCTGAATCTGAACGGAAAGCTTCTCAGCTACGTCTCGCCCAGAGAACAGTTGTAGGTCAACGAGCTCACCCGGAGCTTACCCTCGACGCGTGGAAGCCTGTATTTGCAGCACATCCTAGTGGTAGTAGCCCTCTTTGCTTTCCAGCCTGCAACAGCGCCGGCAGATCGCGGTGCTCTCTGCACCTGCCTTCTCACTTCCAAGTACCACCGCCGAGCTTACAGCCTTGCAGGGAGCCCAGAGGCGGATAGGCGTGTCGCCCAGAAGAACGTGGCAGGACGAAAAGATGCTCTTCCTTTCTCCTGCTCCTTGCCCGAATTGGGGTGCTGTGTTGAAAGCCTTGCGCAGCGAAAAGCTACTGCAGCGAGTGTTTCTCTCCAAACGTGTTTCGCTGAGCGAGAGCTCCACGGACAGCTTGGACTCGGTGAAACAGCAAGAAAATGCTTGTAGTACGTCGAGCTGAAGGAAAATCCCCGCACAGCACACTGTGGCTGCGTGCAGCGTTGACGCTGAAGAGCGGCAAAGCTCCAAGCCACGGCTGGGCTTCACTTCTGTGCAGAGCACAGAAGGCGAAGAAGCAAGCAGCTGGGCACCGGGCTCATGTACTCGGGGGAGCCAATTTCAAATGGCCAGCCAAGAGCTGCTTCACGAGCAGCTGCAGCTGAGAATGCTCTGGCTGCTTCCGAAAGGAAGGCGCAGCCCTTGCACTCGTGGACACAAGCTGGCCAGAAGCAGCTTCCTAAACCTTCCGTGCTGCAGAGTGCATGCAGCTGGAGCACAGGCAGAAGGACGCGTCCAGAAAGAAGGCGTTCTTCAAGTACCCCCCCCTCCTCCAGGCAGCCTTGAAACTGAGCACAACACACCGCGCCCCGGCAGCTTCCTTCTCCCATAGACGGACCGTCCCCTTCTTCACTCTCGCACCTCCCTTGCCCACTTGCAGCAGCTGCTGCCAAAGAAAAAGGCTCCAGCAGTCAAAGCCTCTGCTGGGCTGCACTTTCATTTCCCCTTGCCTCACGTCAAAGCAGCAGAAACTCTCCGCTGCACTCTCTATTTCCAGTCCCCGCTGCATCTACCACTGTCAGCTCTGCATCTCCAAGCATAAACTTGGGCACAATGCTTTCCAGGGAAAGCTGGAAGAGAAATAGGTAGCAGCGCAAGTAGCCGCAGGTGGAACTTTCTGGTTTCAAGTGCTAACGTGAATCCGCACACAAGCGAGAGGCAGCCACGCTTCCTCTTGCAGCCTGTGCCATGCGCATAGCAGCTCCGTGCTCTGCGCCTTCATTGTGCCGGAGTGGAAGCGGTGTCTACTTGTCGCCCAGAGAGCGCGGTGCCGGCAGAGAAATGCTCCAGGCTGCTGCCTCTGCCCAAACACGCCTGGGCTCTGCACTTTCTCGCTCAGCGCTAGGGAGCAGCACATTCGCTCTGCCTTGCAGCCTGAATCTGAACGGAAAGCTTCTCAGCTACGTCTCGCCCAGAGAACAGTTGTAGGTCAACGAGCTCACCCGGAGCTTACCCTCGACGCGTGGAAGCCTGTATTTGCAGCACATCCTAGTGGTAGTAGCCCTCTTTGCTTTCCAGCCTGCAACAGCGCCGGCAGATCGCGGTGCTCTCTGCACCTGCCTTCTCACTTCCAAGTACCACCGCCGAGCTTACAGCCTTGCAGGGAGCCCAGAGGCGGATAGGCGTGTCGCCCAGAAGAACGTGGCAGGACGAAAAGATGCTCTTCCTTTCTCCTGCTCCTTGCCCGAATTGGGGTGCTGTGTTGAAAGCCTTGCGCAGCGAAAAGCTACTGCAGCGAGTGTTTCTCTCCTGACGCAGTTCGCTGAGCGAGAGCTCCACGGACAGCTTGGACTCGGTGAAACAGCAAGAAAATGCTTGTAGTACGTCGAGCTGAAGGAAAATCCCCGCACAGCACACTGTGGCTGCGTGCAGCGTTGACGCTGAAGAGCGGCAAAGCTCCAAGCCACGGCTGGGCTTCACTTCTGTCCAGAGCACAGAAGGCGAAGAAGCAAGCAGCTGGGCACCGGGCTCATGTACTCGGGGGAGCCAATTTCAAATGGCCAGCCAAGAGCTGCTTCACGAGCAGCTGCAGCTGAGAATGCTCTGGCTGCTTCCGAAAGGAAGGCGCAGCCCTTGCACTCGTGGACACAAGCTGGCCAGAAGCAGCTTCCTAAACCTTCCGTGCTGCAGAGTGCATGCAGCTGGAGCACAGGCAGAAGGACGCGTCCAGAAAGAAGGCGTTCTTCAAGTACCCCCCCCTCCTCCAGGCAGCCTTGAAACTGAGCACAACACACCGCGCCCCGGCAGCTTCCTTCTCCCATAGACGGACCGTCCCCTTCTTCACTCTCGCACCTCCCTTGCCCACTTGCAGCAGCTGCTGCCAAAGAAAAAGGCTCCAGCAGTCAAAGCCTCTGCTGGGCTGCACTTTCATTTCCCCTTGCCTCACGTCAAAGCAGCAGAAACTCTCGGCTGCACTCTGTATTTCCAGTCCCCGCTGCATCTACCACTGTCAGCTCTGCATCTCCAAGCATAAACTTGGGCACAATGCTTTCCAGGGAAAGCTGGAAGAGAAATAGGTAGCAGCGCAAGTAGCCGCAGGTGGAACTTTCTGGTTTCAAGTGCTAACGTGAATCCGCACACAAGCGAGAGGCAGCCACGCTTCCTCTTGCAGCCTGTGCCATGCGCATAGCAGCTCCGTGCTCTGCGCCTTCATTGTGCCGGAGTGGAAGCGGTGTCTACTTGTCGCCCAGAGAGCGCGGTGCCGGCAGAGAAATGCTCCAGGCTGCTGCCTCTGCCCAAACACGCCTGGGCTCTGCACTTTCTCACTCAGCGCTAGGGAGCAGCACATTCGCTCTGCCTTGCAGCCTGAATCTGAACGGAAAGCTTCTCAGCTACGTCTCGCCCAGAGAACAGTTGTAGGTCAACGAGCTCACCCGGAGCTTACCCTCGACGCGTGGAAGCCTGTATTTGCAGCACATCCTAGTGGTAGTAGCCCTCTTTGCTTTCCAGCCTGCAACAGCGCCGGCAGATCGCGGTGCTCTCTGCACCTGCCTTCTCACTTCCAAGTACCACCGCCGAGCTTACAGCCTTGCAGGGAGCCCAGAGGCGGATAGGCGTGTCGCCCAGAAGAACGTGGCAGGACGAAAAGATGCTCTTCCTTTCTCCTGCTCCTTGCCCGAATTGGGGTGCTGTGTTGAAAGCCTTGCGCAGCGAAAAGCTACTGCAGCGAGTGTTTCTCTCCAAACGCGTTTCGCTGAGCGAGAGCTCCACGGACAGCTTGGACTCGGTGAAACAGCAAGAAAATGCTTGTAGTACGTCGAGCTGAAGGAAAATCCCCGCACAGCACACTGTGGCTGCGTGCAGCGTTGACGCTGAAGAGCGGCAAAGCTCCAAGCCACGGCTGGGCTTCACTTCTGTCCAGAGCACAGAAGGCGAAGAAGCAAGCAGCTGGGCACCGGGCTCATGTACTCGGGGGAGCCAATTTCAAATGGCCAGCCAAGAGCTGCTTCACGAGCAGCTGCAGCTGAGAATGCTCTGGCTGCTTCCGAAAGGAAGGCGCAGCCCTTGCACTCGTGGACACAAGCTGGCCAGAAGCAGCTTCCTAAACCTTCCGTGCTGCAGAGTGCATGCAGCTGGAGCACAGGCAGAAGGACGCGTCCAGAAAGAAGGCGTTCTTCAAGTACCCCCCCCCTCCTCCAGGCAGCCTTGAAACTGAGCACAACACACCGCGCCCCGGCAGCTTCCTTCTCCCATAGACGGACCGTCCCCTTCTTCACTCTCGCACCTCCCTTGCCCACTTGCAGCAGCTGCTGCCAAAGAAAAAGGCTCCAGCAGTCAAAGCCTCTGCTGGGCTGCACTTTCATTTCCCCTTGCCTCACGTCAAAGCAGCAGAAACTCTCGGCTGCACTCTCTATTTCCAGTCCCCGCTGCATCTACCACTGTCAGCTCTGCATCTCCAAGCATAAAGCTGGGCACAATGCTTTCCAGGGAAAGCTGGAAGAGAAATAGGTAGCAGCGCAAGTAGCCGCAGGTGGAACTTTCTGGTTTCAAGTGCTAACGTGAATCCGCACACAAGCGAGAGGCAGCCACGCTTCCTCTTGCAGCCTGTGCCATGCGCATAGCAGCTCCGTGCTCTGCGCCTTCATTGTGCCGGAGTGGAAGCGGTGTCTACTTGTCGCCCAGAGAGCGCGGTGCCGGCAGAGAAATGCTCCAGGCTGCTGCCTCTGCCCAAACACGCCTGGGCTCTGCACTTTCTCGCTCAGCGCTAGGGAGCAGCACATTCGCTCTGCCTTGCAGCCTGAATCTGAACGGAAAGCTTCTCAGCTACGTCTCGCCCAGAGAACAGTTGTAGGTCAACGAGCTCACCCGGAGCTTACCCTCGACGCGTGGAAGCCTGTATTTGCAGCACATCCTAGTGGTAGTAGCCCTCTTTGCTTTCCAGCCTGCAACAGCGCCGGCAGATCGCGGTGCTCTCTGCACCTGCCTTCTCACTTCCAAGTACCACCGCCGAGCTTACAGCCTTGCAGGGAGCCCAGAGGCGGATAGGCGTGTCGCCCAGAAGAACGTGGCAGGACGAAAAGATGCTCTTCCTTTCTCCTGCTCCTTGCCCGAATTGGGGTGCTGTGTTGAAAGCCTTGCGCAGCGAAAAGCTACTGCAGCGAGTGTTTCTCTCCAAACGTGTTTCGCTGAGCGAGAGCTCCACGGACAGCTTGGACTCGGTGAAACAGCAAGAAAATGCTTGTAGTACGTCGAGCTGAAGGAAAATCCCCGCACAGCACCCTGTGGCTGCGTGCAGCGTTGACGCTGAAGAGCGGCAAAGCTCCAAGCCACGGCTGGGCTTCACTTCTGTCCAGAGCACAGAAGGCGAAGAAGCAAGCAGCTGGGCACCGGGCTCATGTACTCGGGGGAGCCAATTTCAAATGGCCAGCCAAGAGCTGCTTCACGAGCAGCTGCAGCTGAGAATGCTCTGGCTGCTTCCGAAAGGAAGGCGCAGCCCTTGCACTCGTGGACACAAGCTGGCCAGAAGCAGCTTCCTAAACCTTCCGTGCTGCAGAGTGCATGCAGCTGGAGCACAGGCAGAAGGACGCGTCCAGAAAGAAGGCGTTCTTCAAGTACCCCCCCCTCCTCCAGGCAGCCTTGAAACTGAGCACAACACACCGCGCCCCGGCAGCTTCCTTCTCCCATAGACGGACCGTCCCCTTCTTCACTCTCGCACCTCCCTTGCCCACTTGCAGCAGCTGCTGCCAAAGAAAAAGGCTCCAGCAGTCAAAGCCTCTGCTGGGCTGCACTTTCATTTCCCCTTGCCTCACGTCAAAGCAGCAGAAACTCTCGGCTGCACTCTCTATTTCCAGTCCCCGCTGCATCTACCACTGTCAGCTCTGCATCTCCAAGCATAAACTTGGGCACAATGCTTTCCAGGGAAAGCTGGAAGAGAAATAGGTAGCAGCGCAAGTAGCCGCAGGTGGAACTTTCTGGTTTCAAGTGCTAACGTGAATCCGCACACAAGCGAGAGGCAGCCACGCTTCCTCTTGCAGCCTGTGCCATGCGCATAGCAGCTCCGTGCTCTGCGCCTTCATTGTGCCGGAGTGGAAGCGGTGTCTACTTGTCGCCCAGAGAGCGCGGTGCCGGCAGAGAAATGCTCCAGGCTGCTGCCTCTGCCCAAACACGCCTGGGCTCTGCACTTTCTCGCTCAGCGCTAGGGAGCAGCACATTCGCTCTGCCTTGCAGCCTGAATCTGAACGGAAAGCTTCTCAGCTACGTCTCGCCCAGAGAACAGTTGTAGGTCAACGAGCTCACCCGGAGCTTACCCTCGACGCGTGGAAGCCTGTATTTGCAGCACATCCTAGTGGTAGTAGCCCTCTTTGCTTTCCAGCCTGCAACAGCGCCGGCAGATCGCGGTGCTCTCTGCACCTGCCTTCTCACTTCCAAGTACCACCGCCGAGCTTACAGCCTTGCAGGGAGCCCAGAGGCGGATAGGCGTGTCGCCCAGAAGAACGTGGCAGGACGAAAAGATGCTCTTCCTTTCTCCTGCTCCTTGCCCGAATTGGGGTGCTGTGTTGAAAGCCTTGCGCAGCGAAAAGCTACTGCAGCGAGTGTTTCTCTCCTGACGCAGTTCGCTGAGCGAGAGCTCCACGGACAGCTTGGACTCGGTGAAACAGCAAGAAAATGCTTGTAGTACGTCGAGCTGAAGGAAAATCCCCGCACAGCACACTGTGGCTGCGTGCAGCGTTGACGCTGAAGAGCGGCAAAGCTCCAAGCCACGGCTGGGCTTCACTTCTGTCCAGAGCACAGAAGGCGAAGAAGCAAGCAGCTGGGCACCGGGCTCATGTACTCGGGGGAGCCAATTTCAAATGGCCAGCCAAGAGCTGCTTCACGAGCAGCTGCAGCTGAGAATGCTCTGGCTGCTTCCGAAAGGAAGGCGCAGCCCTTGCACTCGTGGACACAAGCTGGCCAGAAGCAGCTTCCTAAACCTTCCGTGCTGCAGAGTGCATGCAGCTGGAGCACAGGCAGAAGGACGCGTCCAGAAAGAAGGCGTTCTTCAAGTACCCCCCCCTCCTCCAGGCAGCCTTGAAACTGAGCACAACACACCGCGCCCCGGCAGCTTCCTTCTCCCATAGACGGACCGTCCCCTTCTTCACTCTCGCACCTCCCTTGCCCACTTGCAGCAGCTGCTGCCAAAGAAAAAGGCTCCAGCAGTCAAAGCCTCTGCTGGGCTGCACTTTCATTTCCCCTTGCCTCACGTCAAAGCAGCAGAAACTCTCGGCTGCACTCTGTATTTCCAGTCCCCGCTGCATCTACCACTGTCAGCTCTGCATCTCCAAGCATAAACTTGGGCACAATGCTTTCCAGGGAAAGCTGGAAGAGAAATAGGTAGCAGCGCAAGTAGCCGCAGGTGGAACTTTCTGGTTTCAAGTGCTAACGTGAATCCGCACACAAGCGAGAGGCAGCCACGCTTCCTCTTGCAGCCTGTGCCATGCGCATAGCAGCTCCGTGCTCTGCGCCTTCATTGTGCCGGAGTGGAAGCGGTGTCTACTTGTCGCCCAGAGAGCGCGGTGCCGGCAGAGAAATGCTCCAGGCTGCTGCCTCTGCCCAAACACGCCTGGGCTCTGCACTTTCTCACTCAGCGCTAGGGAGCAGCACATTCGCTCTGCCTTGCAGCCTGAATCTGAACGGAAAGCTTCTCAGCTACGTCTCGCCCAGAGAACAGTTGTAGGTCAACGAGCTCACCCGGAGCTTACCCTCGACGCGTGGAAGCCTGTATTTGCAGCACATCCTAGTGGTAGTAGCCCTCTTTGCTTTCCAGCCTGCAACAGCGCCGGCAGATCGCGGTGCTCTCTGCACCTGCCTTCTCACTTCCAAGTACCACCGCCGAGCTTACAGCCTTGCAGGGAGCCCAGAGGCGGATAGGCGTGTCGCCCAGAAGAACGTGGCAGGACGAAAAGATGCTCTTCCTTTCTCCTGCTCCTTGCCCGAATTGGGGTGCTGTGTTGAAAGCCTTGCGCAGCGAAAAGCTACTGCAGCGAGTGTTTCTCTCCAAACGCGTTTCGCTGAGCGAGAGCTCCACGGACAGCTTGGACTCGGTGAAACAGCAAGAAAATGCTTGTAGTACGTCGAGCTGAAGGAAAATCCCCGCACAGCACACTGTGGCTGCGTGCAGCGTTGACGCTGAAGAGCGGCAAAGCTCCAAGCCACGGCTGGGCTTCACTTCTGTCCAGAGCACAGAAGGCGAAGAAGCAAGCAGCTGGGCACCGGGCTCATGTACTCGGGGGAGCCAATTTCAAATGGCCAGCCAAGAGCTGCTTCACGAGCAGCTGCAGCTGAGAATGCTCTGGCTGCTTCCGAAAGGAAGGCGCAGCCCTTGCACTCGTGGACACAAGCTGGCCAGAAGCAGCTTCCTAAACCTTCCGTGCTGCAGAGTGCATGCAGCTGGAGCACAGGCAGAAGGACGCGTCCAGAAAGAAGGCGTTCTTCAAGTACCCCCCCCTCCTCCAGGCAGCCTTGAAACTGAGCACAACACACCGCGCCCCGGCAGCTTCCTTCTCCCATAGACGGACCGTCCCCTTCTTCACTCTCGCACCTCCCTTGCCCACTTGCAGCAGCTGCTGCCAAAGAAAAAGGCTCCAGCAGTCAAAGCCTCTGCTGGGCTGCACTTTCATTTCCCCTTGCCTCACGTCAAAGCAGCAGAAACTCTCCGCTGCACTCTCTATTTCCAGTCCCCGCTGCATCTACCACTGTCAGCTCTGCATCTCCAAGCATAAACTTGGGCACAATGCTTTCCAGGGAAAGCTGGAAGAGAAATAGGTAGCAGCGCAAGTAGCCGCAGGTGGAACTTTCTGGTTTCAAGTGCTAACGTGAATCCGCACACAAGCGAGAGGCAGCCACGCTTCCTCTTGCAGCCTGTGCCATGCGCATAGCAGCTCCGTGCTCTGCGCCTTCATTGTGCCGGAGTGGAAGCGGTGTCTACTTGTCGCCCAGAGAGCGCGGTGCCGGCAGAGAAATGCTCCAGGCTGCTGCCTCTGCCCAAACACGCCTGGGCTCTGCACTTTCTCGCTCAGCGCTAGGGAGCAGCACATTCGCTCTGCCTTGCAGCCTGAATCTGAACGGAAAGCTTCTCAGCTACGTCTCGCCCAGAGAACAGTTGTAGGTCAACGAGCTCACCCGGAGCTTACCCTCGACGCGTGGAAGCCTGTATTTGCAGCACATCCTAGTGGTAGTAGCCCTCTTTGCTTTCCAGCCTGCAACAGCGCCGGCAGATCGCGGTGCTCTCTGCACCTGCCTTCTCACTTCCAAGTACCACCGCCGAGCTTACAGCCTTGCAGGGAGCCCAGAGGCGGATAGGCGTGTCGCCCAGAAGAACGTGGCAGGACGAAAAGATGCTCTTCCTTTCTCCTGCTCCTTGCCCGAATTGGGGTGCTGTGTTGAAAGCCTTGCGCAGCGAAAAGCTACTGCAGCGAGTGTTTCTCTCCAAACGCGTTTCGCTGAGCGAGAGCTCCACGGACAGCTTGGACTCGGTGAAACAGCAAGAAAATGCTTGTAGTACGTCGAGCTGAAGGAAAATCCCCGCACAGCACACTGTGGCTGCGTGCAGCGTTGACGCTGAAGAGCGGCAAAGCTCCAAGCCACGGCTGGGCTTCACTTCTGTCCAGAGCACAGAAGGCGAAGAAGCAAGCAGCTGGGCACCGGGCTCATGTACTCGGGGGAGCCAATTTCAAATGGCCAGCCAAGAGCTGCTTCACGAGCAGCTGCAGCTGAGAATGCTCTGGCTGCTTCCGAAAGGAAGGCGCAGCCCTTGCACTCGTGGACACAAGCTGGCCAGAAGCAGCTTCCTAAACCTTCCGTGCTGCAGAGTGCATGCAGCTGGAGCACAGGCAGAAGGACGCGTCCAGAAAGAAGGCGTTCTTCAAGTACCCCCCCCCTCCTCCAGGCAGCCTTGAAACTGAGCACAACACACCGCGCCCCGGCAGCTTCCTTCTCCCATAGACGGACCGTCCCCTTCTTCACTCTCGCACCTCCCTTGCCCACTTGCAGCAGCTGCTGCCAAAGAAAAAGGCTCCAGCAGTCAAAGCCTCTGCTGGGCTGCACTTTCATTTCCCCTTGCCTCACGTCAAAGCAGCAGAAACTCTCCGCTGCACTCTCTATTTCCAGTCCCCGCTGCATCTACCACTGTCAGCTCTGCATCTCCAAGCATAAACTTGGGCACAATGCTTTCCAGGGAAAGCTGGAAGAGAAATAGGTAGCAGCGCAAGTAGCCGCAGGTGGAACTTTCTGGTTTCAAGTGCTAACGTGAATCCGCACACAAGCGAGAGGCAGCCACGCTTCCTCTTGCAGCCTGTGCCATGCGCATAGCAGCTCCGTGCTCTGCGCCTTCATTGTGCCGGAGTGGAAGCGGTGTCTACTTGTCGCCCAGAGAGCGCGGTGCCGGCAGAGAAATGCTCCAGGCTGCTGCCTCTGCCCAAACACGCCTGGGCTCTGCACTTTCTCACTCAGCGCTAGGGAGCAGCACATTCGCTCTGCCTTGCAGCCTGAATCTGAACGGAAAGCTTCTCAGCTACGTCTCGCCCAGAGAACAGTTGTAGGTCAACGAGCTCACCCGGAGCTTACCCTCGACGCGTGGAAGCCTGTATTTGCAGCACATCCTAGTGGTAGTAGCCCTCTTTGCTTTCCAGCCTGCAACAGCGCCGGCAGATCGCGGTGCTCTCTGCACCTGCCTTCTCACTTCCAAGTACCACCGCCGAGCTTACAGCCTTGCAGGGAGCCCAGAGGCGGATAGGCGTGTCGCCCAGAAGAACGTGGCAGGACGAAAAGATGCTCTTCCTTTCTCCTGCTCCTTGCCCGAATTGGGGTGCTGTGTTGAAAGCCTTGCGCAGCGAAAAGCTACTGCAGCGAGTGTTTCTCTCCAAACGTGTTTCGCTGAGCGAGAGCTCCACGGACAGCTTGGACTCGGTGAAACAGCAAGAAAATGCTTGTAGTACGTCGAGCTGAAGGAAAATCCCCGCACAGCACACTGTGGCTGCGTGCAGCGTTGACGCTGAAGAGCGGCAAAGCTCCAAGCCACGGCTGGGCTTCACTTCTGTGCAGAGCACAGAAGGCGAAGAAGCAAGCAGCTGGGCACCGGGCTCATGTACTCGGGGGAGCCAATTTCAAATGGCCAGCCAAGAGCTGCTTCACGAGCAGCTGCAGCTGAGAATGCTCTGGCTGCTTCCGAAAGGAAGGCGCAGCCCTTGCACTCGTGGACACAAGCTGGCCAGAAGCAGCTTCCTAAACCTTCCGTGCTGCAGAGTGCATGCAGCTGGAGCACAGGCAGAAGGACGCGTCCAGAAAGAAGGCGTTCTTCAAGTACCCCCCCCTCCTCCAGGCAGCCTTGAAACTGAGCACAACACACCGCGCCCCGGCAGCTTCCTTCTCCCATAGACGGACCGTCCCCTTCTTCACTCTCGCACCTCCCTTGCCCACTTGCAGCAGCTGCTGCCAAAGAAAAAGGCTCCAGCAGTCAAAGCCTCTGCTGGGCTGCACTTTCATTTCCCCTTGCCTCACGTCAAAGCAGCAGAAACTCTCCGCTGCACTCTCTATTTCCAGTCCCCGCTGCATCTACCACTGTCAGCTCTGCATCTCCAAGCATAAACTTGGGCACAATGCTTTCCAGGGAAAGCTGGAAGAGAAATAGGTAGCAGCGCAAGTAGCCGCAGGTGGAACTTTCTGGTTTCAAGTGCTAACGTGAATCCGCACACAAGCGAGAGGCAGCCACGCTTCCTCTTGCAGCCTGTGCCATGCGCATAGCAGCTCCGTGCTCTGCGCCTTCATTGTGCCGGAGTGGAAGCGGTGTCTACTTGTCGCCCAGAGAGCGCGGTGCCGGCAGAGAAATGCTCCAGGCTGCTGCCTCTGCCCAAACACGCCTGGGCTCTGCACTTTCTCGCTCAGCGCTAGGGAGCAGCACATTCGCTCTGCCTTGCAGCCTGAATCTGAACGGAAAGCTTCTCAGCTACGTCTCGCCCAGAGAACAGTTGTAGGTCAACGAGCTCACCCGGAGCTTACCCTCGACGCGTGGAAGCCTGTATTTGCAGCACATCCTAGTGGTAGTAGCCCTCTTTGCTTTCCAGCCTGCAACAGCGCCGGCAGATCGCGGTGCTCTCTGCACCTGCCTTCTCACTTCCAAGTACCACCGCCGAGCTTACAGCCTTGCAGGGAGCCCAGAGGCGGATAGGCGTGTCGCCCAGAAGAACGTGGCAGGACGAAAAGATGCTCTTCCTTTCTCCTGCTCCTTGCCCGAATTGGGGTGCTGTGTTGAAAGCCTTGCGCAGCGAAAAGCTACTGCAGCGAGTGTTTCTCTCCAAACGTGTTTCGCTGAGCGAGAGCTCCACGGACAGCTTGGACTCGGTGAAACAGCAAGAAAATGCTTGTAGTACGTCGAGCTGAAGGAAAATCCCCGCACAGCACACTGTGGCTGCGTGCAGCGTTGACGCTGAAGAGCGGCAAAGCTCCAAGCCACGGCTGGGCTTCACTTCTGTGCAGAGCACAGAAGGCGAAGAAGCAAGCAGCTGGGCACCGGGCTCATGTACTCGGGGGAGCCAATTTCAAATGGCCAGCCAAGAGCTGCTTCACGAGCAGCTGCAGCTGAGAATGCTCTGGCTGCTTCCGAAAGGAAGGCGCAGCCCTTGCACTCGTGGACACAAGCTGGCCAGAAGCAGCTTCCTAAACCTTCCGTGCTGCAGAGTGCATGCAGCTGGAGCACAGGCAGAAGGACGCGTCCAGAAAGAAGGCGTTCTTCAAGTACCCCCCCCTCCTCCAGGCAGCCTTGAAACTGAGCACAACACACCGCGCCCCGGCAGCTTCCTTCTCCCATAGACGGACCGTCCCCTTCTTCACTCTCGCACCTCCCTTGCCCACTTGCAGCAGCTGCTGCCAAAGAAAAAGGCTCCAGCAGTCAAAGCCTCTGCTGGGCTGCACTTTCATTTCCCCTTGCCTCACGTCAAAGCAGCAGAAACTCTCCGCTGCACTCTCTATTTCCAGTCCCCGCTGCATCTACCACTGTCAGCTCTGCATCTCCAAGCATAAACTTGGGCACAATGCTTTCCAGGGAAAGCTGGAAGAGAAATAGGTAGCAGCGCAAGTAGCCGCAGGTGGAACTTTCTGGTTTCAAGTGCTAACGTGAATCCGCACACAAGCGAGAGGCAGCCACGCTTCCTCTTGCAGCCTGTGCCATGCGCATAGCAGCTCCGTGCTCTGCGCCTTCATTGTGCCGGAGTGGAAGCGGTGTCTACTTGTCGCCCAGAGAGCGCGGTGCCGGCAGAGAAATGCTCCAGGCTGCTGCCTCTGCCCAAACACGCCTGGGCTCTGCACTTTCTCGCTCAGCGCTAGGGAGCAGCACATTCGCTCTGCCTTGCAGCCTGAATCTGAACGGAAAGCTTCTCAGCTACGTCTCGCCCAGAGAACAGTTGTAGGTCAACGAGCTCACCCGGAGCTTACCCTCGACGCGTGGAAGCCTGTATTTGCAGCACATCCTAGTGGTAGTAGCCCTCTTTGCTTTCCAGCCTGCAACAGCGCCGGCAGATCGCGGTGCTCTCTGCACCTGCCTTCTCACTTCCAAGTACCACCGCCGAGCTTACAGCCTTGCAGGGAGCCCAGAGGCGGATAGGCGTGTCGCCCAGAAGAACGTGGCAGGACGAAAAGATGCTCTTCCTTTCTCCTGCTCCTTGCCCGAATTGGGGTGCTGTGTTGAAAGCCTTGCGCAGCGAAAAGCTACTGCAGCGAGTGTTTCTCTCCTGACGCAGTTCGCTGAGCGAGAGCTCCACGGACAGCTTGGACTCGGTGAAACAGCAAGAAAATGCTTGTAGTACGTCGAGCTGAAGGAAAATCCCCGCACAGCACACTGTGGCTGCGTGCAGCGTTGACGCTGAAGAGCGGCAAAGCTCCAAGCCACGGCTGGGCTTCACTTCTGTCCAGAGCACAGAAGGCGAAGAAGCAAGCAGCTGGGCACCGGGCTCATGTACTCGGGGGAGCCAATTTCAAATGGCCAGCCAAGAGCTGCTTCACGAGCAGCTGCAGCTGAGAATGCTCTGGCTGCTTCCGAAAGGAAGGCGCAGCCCTTGCACTCGTGGACACAAGCTGGCCAGAAGCAGCTTCCTAAACCTTCCGTGCTGCAGAGTGCATGCAGCTGGAGCACAGGCAGAAGGACGCGTCCAGAAAGAAGGCGTTCTTCAAGTACCCCCCCCTCCTCCAGGCAGCCTTGAAACTGAGCACAACACACCGCGCCCCGGCAGCTTCCTTCTCCCATAGACGGACCGTCCCCTTCTTCACTCTCGCACCTCCCTTGCCCACTTGCAGCAGCTGCTGCCAAAGAAAAAGGCTCCAGCAGTCAAAGCCTCTGCTGGGCTGCACTTTCATTTCCCCTTGCCTCACGTCAAAGCAGCAGAAACTCTCGGCTGCACTCTGTATTTCCAGTCCCCGCTGCATCTACCACTGTCAGCTCTGCATCTCCAAGCATAAACTTGGGCACAATGCTTTCCAGGGAAAGCTGGAAGAGAAATAGGTAGCAGCGCAAGTAGCCGCAGGTGGAACTTTCTGGTTTCAAGTGCTAACGTGAATCCGCACACAAGCGAGAGGCAGCCACGCTTCCTCTTGCAGCCTGTGCCATGCGCATAGCAGCTCCGTGCTCTGCGCCTTCATTGTGCCGGAGTGGAAGCGGTGTCTACTTGTCGCCCAGAGAGCGCGGTGCCGGCAGAGAAATGCTCCAGGCTGCTGCCTCTGCCCAAACACGCCTGGGCTCTGCACTTTCTCACTCAGCGCTAGGGAGCAGCACATTCGCTCTGCCTTGCAGCCTGAATCTGAACGGAAAGCTTCTCAGCTACGTCTCGCCCAGAGAACAGTTGTAGGTCAACGAGCTCACCCGGAGCTTACCCTCGACGCGTGGAAGCCTGTATTTGCAGCACATCCTAGTGGTAGTAGCCCTCTTTGCTTTCCAGCCTGCAACAGCGCCGGCAGATCGCGGTGCTCTCTGCACCTGCCTTCTCACTTCCAAGTACCACCGCCGAGCTTACAGCCTTGCAGGGAGCCCAGAGGCGGATAGGCGTGTCGCCCAGAAGAACGTGGCAGGACGAAAAGATGCTCTTCCTTTCTCCTGCTCCTTGCCCGAATTGGGGTGCTGTGTTGAAAGCCTTGCGCAGCGAAAAGCTACTGCAGCGAGTGTTTCTCTCCAAACGCGTTTCGCTGAGCGAGAGCTCCACGGACAGCTTGGACTCGGTGAAACAGCAAGAAAATGCTTGTAGTACGTCGAGCTGAAGGAAAATCCCCGCACAGCACACTGTGGCTGCGTGCAGCGTTGACGCTGAAGAGCGGCAAAGCTCCAAGCCACGGCTGGGCTTCACTTCTGTCCAGAGCACAGAAGGCGAAGAAGCAAGCAGCTGGGCACCGGGCTCATGTACTCGGGGGAGCCAATTTCAAATGGCCAGCCAAGAGCTGCTTCACGAGCAGCTGCAGCTGAGAATGCTCTGGCTGCTTCCGAAAGGAAGGCGCAGCCCTTGCACTCGTGGACACAAGCTGGCCAGAAGCAGCTTCCTAAACCTTCCGTGCTGCAGAGTGCATGCAGCTGGAGCACAGGCAGAAGGACGCGTCCAGAAAGAAGGCGTTCTTCAAGTACCCCCCCCCTCCTCCAGGCAGCCTTGAAACTGAGCACAACACACCGCGCCCCGGCAGCTTCCTTCTCCCATAGACGGACCGTCCCCTTCTTCACTCTCGCACCTCCCTTGCCCACTTGCAGCAGCTGCTGCCAAAGAAAAAGGCTCCAGCAGTCAAAGCCTCTGCTGGGCTGCACTTTCATTTCCCCTTGCCTCACGTCAAAGCAGCAGAAACTCTCGGCTGCACTCTCTATTTCCAGTCCCCGCTGCATCTACCACTGTCAGCTCTGCATCTCCAAGCATAAACTTGGGCACAATGCTTTCCAGGGAAAGCTGGAAGAGAAATAGGTAGCAGCGCAAGTAGCCGCAGGTGGAACTTTCTGGTTTCAAGTGCTAACGTGAATCCGCACACAAGCGAGAGGCAGCCACGCTTCCTCTTGCAGCCTGTGCCATGCGCATAGCAGCTCCGTGCTCTGCGCCTTCATTGTGCCGGAGTGGAAGCGGTGTCTACTTGTCGCCCAGAGAGCGCGGTGCCGGCAGAGAAATGCTCCAGGCTGCTGCCTCTGCCCAAACACGCCTGGGCTCTGCACTTTCTCGCTCAGCGCTAGGGAGCAGCACATTCGCTCTGCCTTGCAGCCTGAATCTGAACGGAAAGCTTCTCAGCTACGTCTCGCCCAGAGAACAGTTGTAGGTCAACGAGCTCACCCGGAGCTTACCCTCGACGCGTGGAAGCCTGTATTTGCAGCACATCCTAGTGGTAGTAGCCCTCTTTGCTTTCCAGCCTGCAACAGCGCCGGCAGATCGCGGTGCTCTCTGCACCTGCCTTCTCACTTCCAAGTACCACCGCCGAGCTTACAGCCTTGCAGGGAGCCCAGAGGCGGATAGGCGTGTCGCCCAGAAGAACGTGGCAGGACGAAAAGATGCTCTTCCTTTCTCCTGCTCCTTGCCCGAATTGGGGTGCTGTGTTGAAAGCCTTGCGCAGCGAAAAGCTACTGCAGCGAGTGTTTCTCTCCAAACGTGTTTCGCTGAGCGAGAGCTCCACGGACAGCTTGGACTCGGTGAAACAGCAAGAAAATGCTTGTAGTACGTCGAGCTGAAGGAAAATCCCCGCACAGCACCCTGTGGCTGCGTGCAGCGTTGACGCTGAAGAGCGGCAAAGCTCCAAGCCACGGCTGGGCTTCACTTCTGTCCAGAGCACAGAAGGCGAAGAAGCAAGCAGCTGGGCACCGGGCTCATGTACTCGGGGGAGCCAATTTCAAATGGCCAGCCAAGAGCTGCTTCACGAGCAGCTGCAGCTGAGAATGCTCTGGCTGCTTCCGAAAGGAAGGCGCAGCCCTTGCACTCGTGGACACAAGCTGGCCAGAAGCAGCTTCCTAAACCTTCCGTGCTGCAGAGTGCATGCAGCTGGAGCACAGGCAGAAGGACGCGTCCAGAAAGAAGGCGTTCTTCAAGTACCCCCCCCTCCTCCAGGCAGCCTTGAAACTGAGCACAACACACCGCGCCCCGGCAGCTTCCTTCTCCCATAGACGGACCGTCCCCTTCTTCACTCTCGCACCTCCCTTGCCCACTTGCAGCAGCTGCTGCCAAAGAAAAAGGCTCCAGCAGTCAAAGCCTCTGCTGGGCTGCACTTTCATTTCCCCTTGCCTCACGTCAAAGCAGCAGAAACTCTCGGCTGCACTCTCTATTTCCAGTCCCCGCTGCATCTACCACTGTCAGCTCTGCATCTCCAAGCATAAACTTGGGCACAATGCTTTCCAGGGAAAGCTGGAAGAGAAATAGGTAGCAGCGCAAGTAGCCGCAGGTGGAACTTTCTGGTTTCAAGTGCTAACGTGAATCCGCACACAAGCGAGAGGCAGCCACGCTTCCTCTTGCAGCCTGTGCCATGCGCATAGCAGCTCCGTGCTCTGCGCCTTCATTGTGCCGGAGTGGAAGCGGTGTCTACTTGTCGCCCAGAGAGCGCGGTGCCGGCAGAGAAATGCTCCAGGCTGCTGCCTCTGCCCAAACACGCCTGGGCTCTGCACTTTCTCGCTCAGCGCTAGGGAGCAGCACATTCGCTCTGCCTTGCAGCCTGAATCTGAACGGAAAGCTTCTCAGCTACGTCTCGCCCAGAGAACAGTTGTAGGTCAACGAGCTCACCCGGAGCTTACCCTCGACGCGTGGAAGCCTGTATTTGCAGCACATCCTAGTGGTAGTAGCCCTCTTTGCTTTCCAGCCTGCAACAGCGCCGGCAGATCGCGGTGCTCTCTGCACCTGCCTTCTCACTTCCAAGTACCACCGCCGAGCTTACAGCCTTGCAGGGAGCCCAGAGGCGGATAGGCGTGTCGCCCAGAAGAACGTGGCAGGACGAAAAGATGCTCTTCCTTTCTCCTGCTCCTTGCCCGAATTGGGGTGCTGTGTTGAAAGCCTTGCGCAGCGAAAAGCTACTGCAGCGAGTGTTTCTCTCCAAACGTGTTTCGCTGAGCGAGAGCTCCACGGACAGCTTGGACTCGGTGAAACAGCAAGAAAATGCTTGTAGTACGTCGAGCTGAAGGAAAATCCCCGCACAGCACACTGTGGCTGCGTGCAGCGTTGACGCTGAAGAGCGGCAAAGCTCCAAGCCACGGCTGGGCTTCACTTCTGTGCAGAGCACAGAAGGCGAAGAAGCAAGCAGCTGGGCACCGGGCTCATGTACTCGGGGGAGCCAATTTCAAATGGCCAGCCAAGAGCTGCTTCACGAGCAGCTGCAGCTGAGAATGCTCTGGCTGCTTCCGAAAGGAAGGCGCAGCCCTTGCACTCGTGGACACAAGCTGGCCAGAAGCAGCTTCCTAAACCTTCCGTGCTGCAGAGTGCATGCAGCTGGAGCACAGGCAGAAGGACGCGTCCAGAAAGAAGGCGTTCTTCAAGTACCCCCCCCTCCTCCAGGCAGCCTTGAAACTGAGCACAACACACCGCGCCCCGGCAGCTTCCTTCTCCCATAGACGGACCGTCCCCTTCTTCACTCTCGCACCTCCCTTGCCCACTTGCAGCAGCTGCTGCCAAAGAAAAAGGCTCCAGCAGTCAAAGCCTCTGCTGGGCTGCACTTTCATTTCCCCTTGCCTCACGTCAAAGCAGCAGAAACTCTCCGCTGCACTCTCTATTTCCAGTCCCCGCTGCATCTACCACTGTCAGCTCTGCATCTCCAAGCATAAACTTGGGCACAATGCTTTCCAGGGAAAGCTGGAAGAGAAATAGGTAGCAGCGCAAGTAGCCGCAGGTGGAACTTTCTGGTTTCAAGTGCTAACGTGAATCCGCACACAAGCGAGAGGCAGCCACGCTTCCTCTTGCAGCCTGTGCCATGCGCATAGCAGCTCCGTGCTCTGCGCCTTCATTGTGCCGGAGTGGAAGCGGTGTCTACTTGTCGCCCAGAGAGCGCGGTGCCGGCAGAGAAATGCTCCAGGCTGCTGCCTCTGCCCAAACACGCCTGGGCTCTGCACTTTCTCGCTCAGCGCTAGGGAGCAGCACATTCGCTCTGCCTTGCAGCCTGAATCTGAACGGAAAGCTTCTCAGCTACGTCTCGCCCAGAGAACAGTTGTAGGTCAACGAGCTCACCCGGAGCTTACCCTCGACGCGTGGAAGCCTGTATTTGCAGCACATCCTAGTGGTAGTAGCCCTCTTTGCTTTCCAGCCTGCAACAGCGCCGGCAGATCGCGGTGCTCTCTGCACCTGCCTTCTCACTTCCAAGTACCACCGCCGAGCTTACAGCCTTGCAGGGAGCCCAGAGGCGGATAGGCGTGTCGCCCAGAAGAACGTGGCAGGACGAAAAGATGCTCTTCCTTTCTCCTGCTCCTTGCCCGAATTGGGGTGCTGTGTTGAAAGCCTTGCGCAGCGAAAAGCTACTGCAGCGAGTGTTTCTCTCCTGACGCAGTTCGCTGAGCGAGAGCTCCACGGACAGCTTGGACTCGGTGAAACAGCAAGAAAATGCTTGTAGTACGTCGAGCTGAAGGAAAATCCCCGCACAGCACACTGTGGCTGCGTGCAGCGTTGACGCTGAAGAGCGGCAAAGCTCCAAGCCACGGCTGGGCTTCACTTCTGTCCAGAGCACAGAAGGCGAAGAAGCAAGCAGCTGGGCACCGGGCTCATGTACTCGGGGGAGCCAATTTCAAATGGCCAGCCAAGAGCTGCTTCACGAGCAGCTGCAGCTGAGAATGCTCTGGCTGCTTCCGAAAGGAAGGCGCAGCCCTTGCACTCGTGGACACAAGCTGGCCAGAAGCAGCTTCCTAAACCTTCCGTGCTGCAGAGTGCATGCAGCTGGAGCACAGGCAGAAGGACGCGTCCAGAAAGAAGGCGTTCTTCAAGTACCCCCCCCTCCTCCAGGCAGCCTTGAAACTGAGCACAACACACCGCGCCCCGGCAGCTTCCTTCTCCCATAGACGGACCGTCCCCTTCTTCACTCTCGCACCTCCCTTGCCCACTTGCAGCAGCTGCTGCCAAAGAAAAAGGCTCCAGCAGTCAAAGCCTCTGCTGGGCTGCACTTTCATTTCCCCTTGCCTCACGTCAAAGCAGCAGAAACTCTCGGCTGCACTCTGTATTTCCAGTCCCCGCTGCATCTACCACTGTCAGCTCTGCATCTCCAAGCATAAACTTGGGCACAATGCTTTCCAGGGAAAGCTGGAAGAGAAATAGGTAGCAGCGCAAGTAGCCGCAGGTGGAACTTTCTGGTTTCAAGTGCTAACGTGAATCCGCACACAAGCGAGAGGCAGCCACGCTTCCTCTTGCAGCCTGTGCCATGCGCATAGCAGCTCCGTGCTCTGCGCCTTCATTGTGCCGGAGTGGAAGCGGTGTCTACTTGTCGCCCAGAGAGCGCGGTGCCGGCAGAGAAATGCTCCAGGCTGCTGCCTCTGCCCAAACACGCCTGGGCTCTGCACTTTCTCACTCAGCGCTAGGGAGCAGCACATTCGCTCTGCCTTGCAGCCTGAATCTGAACGGAAAGCTTCTCAGCTACGTCTCGCCCAGAGAACAGTTGTAGGTCAACGAGCTCACCCGGAGCTTACCCTCGACGCGTGGAAGCCTGTATTTGCAGCACATCCTAGTGGTAGTAGCCCTCTTTGCTTTCCAGCCTGCAACAGCGCCGGCAGATCGCGGTGCTCTCTGCACCTGCCTTCTCACTTCCAAGTACCACCGCCGAGCTTACAGCCTTGCAGGGAGCCCAGAGGCGGATAGGCGTGTCGCCCAGAAGAACGTGGCAGGACGAAAAGATGCTCTTCCTTTCTCCTGCTCCTTGCCCGAATTGGGGTGCTGTGTTGAAAGCCTTGCGCAGCGAAAAGCTACTGCAGCGAGTGTTTCTCTCCAAACGCGTTTCGCTGAGCGAGAGCTCCACGGACAGCTTGGACTCGGTGAAACAGCAAGAAAATGCTTGTAGTACGTCGAGCTGAAGGAAAATCCCCGCACAGCACACTGTGGCTGCGTGCAGCGTTGACGCTGAAGAGCGGCAAAGCTCCAAGCCACGGCTGGGCTTCACTTCTGTCCAGAGCACAGAAGGCGAAGAAGCAAGCAGCTGGGCACCGGGCTCATGTACTCGGGGGAGCCAATTTCAAATGGCCAGCCAAGAGCTGCTTCACGAGCAGCTGCAGCTGAGAATGCTCTGGCTGCTTCCGAAAGGAAGGCGCAGCCCTTGCACTCGTGGACACAAGCTGGCCAGAAGCAGCTTCCTAAACCTTCCGTGCTGCAGAGTGCATGCAGCTGGAGCACAGGCAGAAGGACGCGTCCAGAAAGAAGGCGTTCTTCAAGTACCCCCCCCCTCCTCCAGGCAGCCTTGAAACTGAGCACAACACACCGCGCCCCGGCAGCTTCCTTCTCCCATAGACGGACCGTCCCCTTCTTCACTCTCGCACCTCCCTTGCCCACTTGCAGCAGCTGCTGCCAAAGAAAAAGGCTCCAGCAGTCAAAGCCTCTGCTGGGCTGCACTTTCATTTCCCCTTGCCTCACGTCAAAGCAGCAGAAACTCTCGGCTGCACTCTCTATTTCCAGTCCCCGCTGCATCTACCACTGTCAGCTCTGCATCTCCAAGCATAAACTTGGGCACAATGCTTTCCAGGGAAAGCTGGAAGAGAAATAGGTAGCAGCGCAAGTAGCCGCAGGTGGAACTTTCTGGTTTCAAGTGCTAACGTGAATCCGCACACAAGCGAGAGGCAGCCACGCTTCCTCTTGCAGCCTGTGCCATGCGCATAGCAGCTCCGTGCTCTGCGCCTTCATTGTGCCGGAGTGGAAGCGGTGTCTACTTGTCGCCCAGAGAGCGCGGTGCCGGCAGAGAAATGCTCCAGGCTGCTGCCTCTGCCCAAACACGCCTGGGCTCTGCACTTTCTCGCTCAGCGCTAGGGAGCAGCACATTCGCTCTGCCTTGCAGCCTGAATCTGAACGGAAAGCTTCTCAGCTACGTCTCGCCCAGAGAACAGTTGTAGGTCAACGAGCTCACCCGGAGCTTACCCTCGACGCGTGGAAGCCTGTATTTGCAGCACATCCTAGTGGTAGTAGCCCTCTTTGCTTTCCAGCCTGCAACAGCGCCGGCAGATCGCGGTGCTCTCTGCACCTGCCTTCTCACTTCCAAGTACCACCGCCGAGCTTACAGCCTTGCAGGGAGCCCAGAGGCGGATAGGCGTGTCGCCCAGAAGAACGTGGCAGGACGAAAAGATGCTCTTCCTTTCTCCTGCTCCTTGCCCGAATTGGGGTGCTGTGTTGAAAGCCTTGCGCAGCGAAAAGCTACTGCAGCGAGTGTTTCTCTCCAAACGTGTTTCGCTGAGCGAGAGCTCCACGGACAGCTTGGACTCGGTGAAACAGCAAGAAAATGCTTGTAGTACGTCGAGCTGAAGGAAAATCCCCGCACAGCACCCTGTGGCTGCGTGCAGCGTTGACGCTGAAGAGCGGCAAAGCTCCAAGCCACGGCTGGGCTTCACTTCTGTCCAGAGCACAGAAGGCGAAGAAGCAAGCAGCTGGGCACCGGGCTCATGTACTCGGGGGAGCCAATTTCAAATGGCCAGCCAAGAGCTGCTTCACGAGCAGCTGCAGCTGAGAATGCTCTGGCTGCTTCCGAAAGGAAGGCGCAGCCCTTGCACTCGTGGACACAAGCTGGCCAGAAGCAGCTTCCTAAACCTTCCGTGCTGCAGAGTGCATGCAGCTGGAGCACAGGCAGAAGGACGCGTCCAGAAAGAAGGCGTTCTTCAAGTACCCCCCCCTCCTCCAGGCAGCCTTGAAACTGAGCACAACACACCGCGCCCCGGCAGCTTCCTTCTCCCATAGACGGACCGTCCCCTTCTTCACTCTCGCACCTCCCTTGCCCACTTGCAGCAGCTGCTGCCAAAGAAAAAGGCTCCAGCAGTCAAAGCCTCTGCTGGGCTGCACTTTCATTTCCCCTTGCCTCACGTCAAAGCAGCAGAAACTCTCGGCTGCACTCTCTATTTCCAGTCCCCGCTGCATCTACCACTGTCAGCTCTGCATCTCCAAGCATAAACTTGGGCACAATGCTTTCCAGGGAAAGCTGGAAGAGAAATAGGTAGCAGCGCAAGTAGCCGCAGGTGGAACTTTCTGGTTTCAAGTGCTAACGTGAATCCGCACACAAGCGAGAGGCAGCCACGCTTCCTCTTGCAGCCTGTGCCATGCGCATAGCAGCTCCGTGCTCTGCGCCTTCATTGTGCCGGAGTGGAAGCGGTGTCTACTTGTCGCCCAGAGAGCGCGGTGCCGGCAGAGAAATGCTCCAGGCTGCTGCCTCTGCCCAAACACGCCTGGGCTCTGCACTTTCTCGCTCAGCGCTAGGGAGCAGCACATTCGCTCTGCCTTGCAGCCTGAATCTGAACGGAAAGCTTCTCAGCTACGTCTCGCCCAGAGAACAGTTGTAGGTCAACGAGCTCACCCGGAGCTTACCCTCGACGCGTGGAAGCCTGTATTTGCAGCACATCCTAGTGGTAGTAGCCCTCTTTGCTTTCCAGCCTGCAACAGCGCCGGCAGATCGCGGTGCTCTCTGCACCTGCCTTCTCACTTCCAAGTACCACCGCCGAGCTTACAGCCTTGCAGGGAGCCCAGAGGCGGATAGGCGTGTCGCCCAGAAGAACGTGGCAGGACGAAAAGATGCTCTTCCTTTCTCCTGCTCCTTGCCCGAATTGGGGTGCTGTGTTGAAAGCCTTGCGCAGCGAAAAGCTACTGCAGCGAGTGTTTCTCTCCTGACGCAGTTCGCTGAGCGAGAGCTCCACGGACAGCTTGGACTCGGTGAAACAGCAAGAAAATGCTTGTAGTACGTCGAGCTGAAGGAAAATCCCCGCACAGCACACTGTGGCTGCGTGCAGCGTTGACGCTGAAGAGCGGCAAAGCTCCAAGCCACGGCTGGGCTTCACTTCTGTGCAGAGCACAGAAGGCGAAGAAGCAAGCAGCTGGGCACCGGGCTCATGTACTCGGGGGAGCCAATTTCAAATGGCCAGCCAAGAGCTGCTTCACGAGCAGCTGCAGCTGAGAATGCTCTGGCTGCTTCCGAAAGGAAGGCGCAGCCCTTGCACTCGTGGACACAAGCTGGCCAGAAGCAGCTTCCTAAACCTTCCGTGCTGCAGAGTGCATGCAGCTGGAGCACAGGCAGAAGGACGCGTCCAGAAAGAAGGCGTTCTTCAAGTACCCCCCCCTCCTCCAGGCAGCCTTGAAACTGAGCACAACACACCGCGCCCCGGCAGCTTCCTTCTCCCATAGACGGACCGTCCCCTTCTTCACTCTCGCACCTCCCTTGCCCACTTGCAGCAGCTGCTGCCAAAGAAAAAGGCTCCAGCAGTCAAAGCCTCTGCTGGGCTGCACTTTCATTTCCCCTTGCCTCACGTCAAAGCAGCAGAAACTCTCGGCTGCACTCTGTATTTCCAGTCCCCGCTGCATCTACCACTGTCAGCTCTGCATCTCCAAGCATAAACTTGGGCACAATGCTTTCCAGGGAAAGCTGGAAGAGAAATAGGTAGCAGCGCAAGTAGCCGCAGGTGGAACTTTCTGGTTTCAAGTGCTAACGTGAATCCGCACACAAGCGAGAGGCAGCCACGCTTCCTCTTGCAGCCTGTGCCATGCGCATAGCAGCTCCGTGCTCTGCGCCTTCATTGTGCCGGAGTGGAAGCGGTGTCTACTTGTCGCCCAGAGAGCGCGGTGCCGGCAGAGAAATGCTCCAGGCTGCTGCCTCTGCCCAAACACGCCTGGGCTCTGCACTTTCTCGCTCAGCGCTAGGGAGCAGCACATTCGCTCTGCCTTGCAGCCTGAATCTGAACGGAAAGCTTCTCAGCTACGTCTCGCCCAGAGAACAGTTGTAGGTCAACGAGCTCACCCGGAGCTTACCCTCGACGCGTGGAAGCCTGTATTTGCAGCACATCCTAGTGGTAGTAGCCCTCTTTGCTTTCCAGCCTGCAACAGCGCCGGCAGATCGCGGTGCTCTCTGCACCTGCCTTCTCACTTCCAAGTACCACCGCCGAGCTTACAGCCTTGCAGGGAGCCCAGAGGCGGATAGGCGTGTCGCCCAGAAGAACGTGGCAGGACGAAAAGATGCTCTTCCTTTCTCCTGCTCCTTGCCCGAATTGGGGTGCTGTGTTGAAAGCCTTGCGCAGCGAAAAGCTACTGCAGCGAGTGTTTCTCTCCAAACGCGTTTCGCTGAGCGAGAGCTCCACGGACAGCTTGGACTCGGTGAAACAGCAAGAAAATGCTTGTAGTACGTCGAGCTGAAGGAAAATCCCCGCACAGCACACTGTGGCTGCGTGCAGCGTTGACGCTGAAGAGCGGCAAAGCTCCAAGCCACGGCTGGGCTTCACTTCTGTGCAGAGCACAGAAGGCGAAGAAGCAAGCAGCTGGGCACCGGGCTCATGTACTCGGGGGAGCCAATTTCAAATGGCCAGCCAAGAGCTGCTTCACGAGCAGCTGCAGCTGAGAATGCTCTGGCTGCTTCCGAAAGGAAGGCGCAGCCCTTGCACTCGTGGACACAAGCTGGCCAGAAGCAGCTTCCTAAACCTTCCGTGCTGCAGAGTGCATGCAGCTGGAGCACAGGCAGAAGGACGCGTCCAGAAAGAAGGCGTTCTTCAAGTACCCCCCCCTCCTCCAGGCAGCCTTGAAACTGAGCACAACACACCGCGCCCCGGCAGCTTCCTTCTCCCATAGACCGACCGTCCCCTTCTTCACTCTCGCACCTCCCTTGCCCACTTGCAGCAGCTGCTGCCAAAGAAAAAGGCTCCAGCAGTCAAAGCCTCTGCTGGGCTGCACTTTCATTTCCCCTTGCCTCACGTCAAAGCAGCAGAAACTCTCCGCTGCACTCTCTATTTCCAGTCCCCGCTGCATCTACCACTGTCAGCTCTGCATCTCCAAGCATAAACTTGGGCACAATGCTTTCCAGGGAAAGCTGGAAGAGAAATAGGTAGCAGCGCAAGTAGCCGCAGGTGGAACTTTCTGGTTTCAAGTGCTAACGTGAATCCGCACACAAGCGAGAGGCAGCCACGCTTCCTCTTGCAGCCTGTGCCATGCGCATAGCAGCTCCGTGCTCTGCGCCTTCATTGTGCCGGAGTGGAAGCGGTGTCTACTTGTCGCCCAGAGAGCGCGGTGCCGGCAGAGAAATGCTCCAGGCTGCTGCCTCTGCCCAAACACGCCTGGGCTCTGCACTTTCTCGCTCAGCGCTAGGGAGCAGCACATTCGCTCTGCCTTGCAGCCTGAATCTGAACGGAAAGCTTCTCAGCTACGTCTCGCCCAGAGAACAGTTGTAGGTCAACGAGCTCACCCGGAGCTTACCCTCGACGCGTGGAAGCCTGTATTTGCAGCACATCCTAGTGGTAGTAGCCCTCTTTGCTTTCCAGCCTGCAACAGCGCCGGCAGATCGCGGTGCTCTCTGCACCTGCCTTCTCACTTCCAAGTACCACCGCCGAGCTTACAGCCTTGCAGGGAGCCCAGAGGCGGATAGGCGTGTCGCCCAGAAGAACGTGGCAGGACGAAAAGATGCTCTTCCTTTCTCCTGCTCCTTGCCCGAATTGGGGTGCTGTGTTGAAAGCCTTGCGCAGCGAAAAGCTACTGCAGCGAGTGTTTCTCTCCTGACGCAGTTCGCTGAGCGAGAGCTCCACGGACAGCTTGGACTCGGTGAAACAGCAAGAAAATGCTTGTAGTACGTCGAGCTGAAGGAAAATCCCCGCACAGCACCCTGTGGCTGCGTGCAGCGTTGACGCTGAAGAGCGGCAAAGCTCCAAGCCACGGCTGGGCTTCACTTCTGTGCAGAGCACAGAAGGCGAAGAAGCAAGCAGCTGGGCACCGGGCTCATGTACTCGGGGGAGCCAATTTCAAATGGCCAGCCAAGAGCTGCTTCACGAGCAGCTGCAGCTGAGAATGCTCTGGCTGCTTCCGAAAGGAAGGCGCAGCCCTTGCACTCGTGGACACAAGCTGGCCAGAAGCAGCTTCCTAAACCTTCCGTGCTGCAGAGTGCATGCAGCTGGAGCACAGGCAGAAGGACGCGTCCAGAAAGAAGGCGTTCTTCAAGTACCCCCCCCTCCTCCAGGCAGCCTTGAAACTGAGCACAACACACCGCGCCCCGGCAGCTTCCTTCTCCCATAGACCGACCGTCCCCTTCTTCACTCTCGCACCTCCCTTGCCCACTTGCAGCAGCTGCTGCCAAAGAAAAAGGCTCCAGCAGTCAAAGCCTCTGCTGGGCTGCACTTTCATTTCCCCTTGCCTCACGTCAAAGCAGCAGAAACTCTCGGCTGCACTCTGTATTTCCAGTCCCCGCTGCATCTACCACTGTCAGCTCTGCATCTCCAAGCATAAACTTGGGCACAATGCTTTCCAGGGAAAGCTGGAAGAGAAATAGGTAGCAGCGCAAGTAGCCGCAGGTGGAACTTTCTGGTTTCAAGTGCTAACGTGAATCCGCACACAAGCGAGAGGCAGCCACGCTTCCTCTTGCAGCCTGTGCCATGCGCATAGCAGCTCCGTGCTCTGCGCCTTCATTGTGCCGGAGTGGAAGCGGTGTCTACTTGTCGCCCAGAGAGCGCGGTGCCGGCAGAGAAATGCTCCAGGCTGCTGCCTCTGCCCAAACACGCCTGGGCTCTGCACTTTCTCACTCAGCGCTAGGGAGCAGCACATTCGCTCTGCCTTGCAGCCTGAATCTGAACGGAAAGCTTCTCAGCTACGTCTCGCCCAGAGAACAGTTGTAGGTCAACGAGCTCACCCGGAGCTTACCCTCGACGCGTGGAAGCCTGTATTTGCAGCACATCCTAGTGGTAGTAGCCCTCTTTGCTTTCCAGCCTGCAACAGCGCCGGCAGATCGCGGTGCTCTCTGCACCTGCCTTCTCACTTCCAAGTACCACCGCCGAGCTTACAGCCTTGCAGGGAGCCCAGAGGCGGATAGGCGTGTCGCCCAGAAGAACGTGGCAGGACGAAAAGATGCTCTTCCTTTCTCCTGCTCCTTGCCCGAATTGGGGTGCTGTGTTGAAAGCCTTGCGCAGCGAAAAGCTACTGCAGCGAGTGTTTCTCTCCAAACGCGTTTCGCTGAGCGAGAGCTCCACGGACAGCTTGGACTCGGTGAAACAGCAAGAAAATGCTTGTAGTACGTCGAGCTGAAGGAAAATCCCCGCACAGCACACTGTGGCTGCGTGCAGCGTTGACGCTGAAGAGCGGCAAAGCTCCAAGCCACGGCTGGGCTTCACTTCTGTGCAGAGCACAGAAGGCGAAGAAGCAAGCAGCTGGGCACCGGGCTCATGTACTCGGGGGAGCCAATTTCAAATGGCCAGCCAAGAGCTGCTTCACGAGCAGCTGCAGCTGAGAATGCTCTGGCTGCTTCCGAAAGGAAGGCGCAGCCCTTGCACTCGTGGACACAAGCTGGCCAGAAGCAGCTTCCTAAACCTTCCGTGCTGCAGAGTGCATGCAGCTGGAGCACAGGCAGAAGGACGCGTCCAGAAAGAAGGCGTTCTTCAAGTACCCCCCCCCTCCTCCAGGCAGCCTTGAAACTGAGCACAACACACCGCGCCCCGGCAGCTTCCTTCTCCCATAGACGGACCGTCCCCTTCTTCACTCTCGCACCTCCCTTGCCCACTTGCAGCAGCTGCTGCCAAAGAAAAAGGCTCCAGCAGTCAAAGCCTCTGCTGGGCTGCACTTTCATTTCCCCTTGCCTCACGTCAAAGCAGCAGAAACTCTCCGCTGCACTCTCTATTTCCAGTCCCCGCTGCATCTACCACTGTCAGCTCTGCATCTCCAAGCATAAACTTGGGCACAATGCTTTCCAGGGAAAGCTGGAAGAGAAATAGGTAGCAGCGCAAGTAGCCGCAGGTGGAACTTTCTGGTTTCAAGTGCTAACGTGAATCCGCACACAAGCGAGAGGCAGCCACGCTTCCTCTTGCAGCCTGTGCCATGCGCATAGCAGCTCCGTGCTCTGCGCCTTCATTGTGCCGGAGTGGAAGCGGTGTCTACTTGTCGCCCAGAGAGCGCGGTGCCGGCAGAGAAATGCTCCAGGCTGCTGCCTCTGCCCAAACACGCCTGGGCTCTGCACTTTCTCGCTCAGCGCTAGGGAGCAGCACATTCGCTCTGCCTTGCAGCCTGAATCTGAACGGAAAGCTTCTCAGCTACGTCTCGCCCAGAGAACAGTTGTAGGTCAACGAGCTCACCCGGAGCTTCCGGAGCTTACCCTCGACGCGTGGAAGCCTGTATTTGCAGCACATCCTAGTGGTAGTAGCCCTCTTTGCTTTCCAGCCTGCAACAGCGCCGGCAGATCGCGGTGCTCTCTGCACCTGCCTTCTCACTTCCAAGTACCACCGCCGAGCTTACAGCCTTGCAGGGAGCCCAGAGGCGGATAGGCGTGTCGCCCAGAAGAACGTGGCAGGACGAAAAGATGCTCTTCCTTTCTCCTGCTCCTTGCCCGAATTGGGGTGCTGTGTTGAAAGCCTTGCGCAGCGAAAAGCTACTGCAGCGAGTGTTTCTCTCCTGACGCAGTTCGCTGAGCGAGAGCTCCACGGACAGCTTGGACTCGGTGAAACAGCAAGAAAATGCTTGTAGTACGTCGAGCTGAAGGAAAATCCCCGCACAGCACACTGTGGCTGCGTGCAGCGTTGACGCTGAAGAGCGGCAAAGCTCCAAGCCACGGCTGGGCTTCACTTCTGTGCAGAGCACAGAAGGCGAAGAAGCAAGCAGCTGGGCACCGGGCTCATGTACTCGGGGGAGCGAATTTCAAATGGCCAGCCAAGAGCTGCTTCACGAGCAGCTGCAGCTGAGAATGCTCTGGCTGCTTCCGAAAGGAAGGCGCAGCCCTTGCACTCGTGGACACAAGCTGGCCAGAAGCAGCTTCCTAAACCTTCCGTGCTGCAGAGTGCATGCAGCTGGAGCACAGGCAGAAGGACGCGTCCAGAAAGAAGGCGTTCTTCAAGTACCCCCCCCTCCTCCAGGCAGCCTTGAAACTGAGCACAACACACCGCGCCCCGGCAGCTTCCTTCTCCCATAGACGGACCGTCCCCTTCTTCACTCTCGCACCTCCCTTGCCCACTTGCAGCAGCTGCTGCCAAAGAAAAAGGCTCCAGCAGTCAAAGCCTCTGCTGGGCTGCACTTTCATTTCCCCTTGCCTCACGTCAAAGCAGCAGAAACTCTCCGCTGCACTCTCTATTTCCAGTCCCCGCTGCATCTACCACTGTCAGCTCTGCATCTCCAAGCATAAACTTGGGCACAATGCTTTCCAGGGAAAGCTGGAAGAGAAATAGGTAGCAGCGCAAGTAGCCGCAGGTGGAACTTTCTGGTTTCAAGTGCTAACGTGAATCCGCACACAAGCGAGAGGCAGCCACGCTTCCTCTTGCAGCCTGTGCCATGCGCATAGCAGCTCCGTGCTCTGCGCCTTCATTGTGCCGGAGTGGAAGCGGTGTCTACTTGTCGCCCAGAGAGCGCGGTGCCGGCAGAGAAATGCTCCAGGCTGCTGCCTCTGCCCAAACACGCCTGGGCTCTGCACTTTCTCGCTCAGCGCTAGGGAGCAGCACATTCGCTCTGCCTTGCAGCCTGAATCTGAACGGAAAGCTTCTCAGCTACGTCTCGCCCAGAGAACAGTTGTAGGTCAACGAGCTCACCCGGAGCTTACCCTCGACGCGTGGAAGCCTGTATTTGCAGCACATCCTAGTGGTAGTAGCCCTCTTTGCTTTCCAGCCTGCAACAGCGCCGGCAGATCGCGGTGCTCTCTGCACCTGCCTTCTCACTTCCAAGTACCACCGCCGAGCTTACAGCCTTGCAGGGAGCCCAGAGGCGGATAGGCGTGTCGCCCAGAAGAACGTGGCAGGACGAAAAGATGCTCTTCCTTTCTCCTGCTCCTTGCCCGAATTGGGGTGCTGTGTTGAAAGCCTTGCGCAGCGAAAAGCTACTGCAGCGAGTGTTTCTCTCCTGACGCAGTTCGCTGAGCGAGAGCTCCACGGACAGCTTGGACTCGGTGAAACAGCAAGAAAATGCTTGTAGTACGTCGAGCTGAAGGAAAATCCCCGCACAGCACACTGTGGCTGCGTGCAGCGTTGACGCTGAAGAGCGGCAAAGCTCCAAGCCACGGCTGGGCTTCACTTCTGTCCAGAGCACAGAAGGCGAAGAAGCAAGCAGCTGGGCACCGGGCTCATGTACTCGGGGGAGCGAATTTCAAATGGCCAGCCAAGAGCTGCTTCACGAGCAGCTGCAGCTGAGAATGCTCTGGCTGCTTCCGAAAGGAAGGCGCAGCCCTTGCACTCGTGGACACAAGCTGGCCAGAAGCAGCTTCCTAAACCTTCCGTGCTGCAGAGTGCATGCAGCTGGAGCACAGGCAGAAGGACGCGTCCAGAAAGAAGGCGTTCTTCAAGTACCCCCCCCTCCTCCAGGCAGCCTTGAAACTGAGCACAACACACCGCGCCTCGGCAGCTTCCTTCTCCCATAGACGGACCGTCCCCTTCTTCACTCTCGCACCTCCCTTGCCCACTTGCAGCAGCTGCTGCCAAAGAAAAAGGCTCCAGCAGTCAAAGCCTCTGCTGGGCTGCACTTTCATTTCCCCTTGCCTCACGTCAAAGCAGCAGAAACTCTCGGCTGCACTCTGTATTTCCAGTCCCCGCTGCATCTACCACTGTCAGCTCTGCATCTCCAAGCATAAACTTGGGCACAATGCTTTCCAGGGAAAGCTGGAAGAGAAATAGGTAGCAGCGCAAGTAGCCGCAGGTGGAACTTTCTGGTTTCAAGTGCTAACGTGAATCCGCACACAAGCGAGAGGCAGCCACGCTTCCTCTTGCAGCCTGTGCCATGCGCATAGCAGCTCCGTGCTCTGCGCCTTCATTGTGCCGGAGTGGAAGCGGTGTCTACTTGTCGCCCAGAGAGCGCGGTGCCGGCAGAGAAATGCTCCAGGCTGCTGCCTCTGCCCAAACACGCCTGGGCTCTGCACTTTCTCGCTCAGCGCTAGGGAGCAGCACATTCGCTCTGCCTTGCAGCCTGAATCTGAACGGAAAGCTTCTCAGCTACGTCTCGCCCAGAGAACAGTTGTAGGTCAACGAGCTCACCCGGAGCTTACCCTCGACGCGTGGAAGCCTGTATTTGCAGCACATCCTAGTGGTAGTAGCCCTCTTTGCTTTCCAGCCTGCAACAGCGCCGGCAGATCGCGGTGCTCTCTGCACCTGCCTTCTCACTTCCAAGTACCACCGCCGAGCTTACAGCCTTGCAGGGAGCCCAGAGGCGGATAGGCGTGTCGCCCAGAAGAACGTGGCAGGACGAAAAGATGTGCTCTTCCTTTCTCCTGCTCCTTGCCCGAATTGGGGTGCTGTGTTGAAAGCCTTGCGCAGCGAAAAGCTACTGCAGCGAGTGTTTCTCTCCAAACGCGTTTCGCTGAGCGAGAGCTCCACGGACAGCTTGGACTCGGTGAAACAGCAAGAAAATGCTTGTAGTACGTCGAGCTGAAGGAAAATCCCCGCACAGCACACTGTGGCTGCGTGCAGCGTTGACGCTGAAGAGCGGCAAAGCTCCAAGCCACGGCTGGGCTTCACTTCTGTGCAGAGCACAGAAGGCGAAGAAGCAAGCAGCTGGGCACCGGGCTCATGTACTCGGGGGAGCGAATTTCAAATGGCCAGCCAAGAGCTGCTTCACGAGCAGCTGCAGCTGAGAATGCTCTGGCTGCTTCCGAAAGGAAGGCGCAGCCCTTGCACTCGTGGACACAAGCTGGCCAGAAGCAGCTTCCTAAACCTTCCGTGCTGCAGAGTGCATGCAGCTGGAGCACAGGCAGAAGGACGCGTCCAGAAAGAAGGCGTTCTTCAAGTACCCCCCCCTCCTCCAGGCAGCCTTGAAACTGAGCACAACACACCGCGCCCCGGCAGCTTCCTTCTCCCATAGACGGACCGTCCCCTTCTTCACTCTCGCACCTCCCTTGCCCACTTGCAGCAGCTGCTGCCAAAGAAAAAGGCTCCAGCAGTCAAAGCCTCTGCTGGGCTGCACTTTCATTTCCCCTTGCCTCACGTCAAAGCAGCAGAAACTCTCCGCTGCACTCTCTATTTCCAGTCCCCGCTGCATCTACCACTGTCAGCTCTGCATCTCCAAGCATAAACTTGGGCACAATGCTTTCCAGGGAAAGCTGGAAGAGAAATAGGTAGCAGCGCAAGTAGCCGCAGGTGGAACTTTCTGGTTTCAAGTGCTAACGTGAATCCGCACACAAGCGAGAGGCAGCCACGCTTCCTCTTGCAGCCTGTGCCATGCGCATAGCAGCTCCGTGCTCTGCGCCTTCATTGTGCCGGAGTGGAAGCGGTGTCTACTTGTCGCCCAGAGAGCGCGGTGCCGGCAGAGAAATGCTCCAGGCTGCTGCCTCTGCCCAAACACGCCTGGGCTCTGCACTTTCTCGCTCAGCGCTAGGGAGCAGCACATTCGCTCTGCCTTGCAGCCTGAATCTGAACGGAAAGCTTCTCAGCTACGTCTCGCCCAGAGAACAGTTGTAGGTCAACGAGCTCACCCGGAGCTTACCCTCGACGCGTGGAAGCCTGTATTTGCAGCACATCCTAGTGGTAGTAGCCCTCTTTGCTTTCCAGCCTGCAACAGCGCCGGCAGATCGCGGTGCTCTCTGCACCTGCCTTCTCACTTCCAAGTACCACCGCCGAGCTTACAGCCTTGCAGGGAGCCCAGAGGCGGATAGGCGTGTCGCCCAGAAGAACGTGGCAGGACGAAAAGATGCTCTTCCTTTCTCCTGCTCCTTGCCCGAATTGGGGTGCTGTGTTGAAAGCCTTGCGCAGCGAAAAGCTACTGCAGCGAGTGTTTCTCTCCTGACGCAGTTCGCTGAGCGAGAGCTCCACGGACAGCTTGGACTCGGTGAAACAGCAAGAAAATGCTTGTAGTACGTCGAGCTGAAGGAAAATCCCCGCACAGCACACTGTGGCTGCGTGCAGCGTTGACGCTGAAGAGCGGCAAAGCTCCAAGCCACGGCTGGGCTTCACTTCTGTGCAGAGCACAGAAGGCGAAGAAGCAAGCAGCTGGGCACCGGGCTCATGTACTCGGGGGAGCCAATTTCAAATGGCCAGCCAAGAGCTGCTTCACGAGCAGCTGCAGCTGAGAATGCTCTGGCTGCTTCCGAAAGGAAGGCGCAGCCCTTGCACTCGTGGACACAAGCTGGCCAGAAGCAGCTTCCTAAACCTTCCGTGCTGCAGAGTGCATGCAGCTGGAGCACAGGCAGAAGGACGCGTCCAGAAAGAAGGCGTTCTTCAAGTACCCCCCCCTCCTCCAGGCAGCCTTGAAACTGAGCACAACACACCGCGCCCCGGCAGCTTCCTTCTCCCATAGACGGACCGTCCCCTTCTTCACTCTCGCACCTCCCTTGCCCACTTGCAGCAGCTGCTGCCAAAGAAAAAGGCTCCAGCAGTCAAAGCCTCTGCTGGGCTGCACTTTCATTTCCCCTTGCCTCACGTCAAAGCAGCAGAAACTCTCCGCTGCACTCTCTATTTCCAGTCCCCGCTGCATCTACCACTGTCAGCTCTGCATCTCCAAGCATAAACTTGGGCACAATGCTTTCCAGGGAAAGCTGGAAGAGAAATAGGTAGCAGCGCAAGTAGCCGCAGGTGGAACTTTCTGGTTTCAAGTGCTAACGTGAATCCGCACACAAGCGAGAGGCAGCCACGCTTCCTCTTGCAGCCTGTGCCATGCGCATAGCAGCTCCGTGCTCTGCGCCTTCATTGTGCCGGAGTGGAAGCGGTGTCTACTTGTCGCCCAGAGAGCGCGGTGCCGGCAGAGAAATGCTCCAGGCTGCTGCCTCTGCCCAAACACGCCTGGGCTCTGCACTTTCTCGCTCAGCGCTAGGGAGCAGCACATTCGCTCTGCCTTGCAGCCTGAATCTGAACGGAAAGCTTCTCAGCTACGTCTCGCCCAGAGAACAGTTGTAGGTCAACGAGCTCACCCGGAGCTTACCCTCGACGCGTGGAAGCCTGTATTTGCAGCACATCCTAGTGGTAGTAGCCCTCTTTGCTTTCCAGCCTGCAACAGCGCCGGCAGATCGCGGTGCTCTCTGCACCTGCCTTCTCACTTCCAAGTACCACCGCCGAGCTTACAGCCTTGCAGGGAGCCCAGAGGCGGATAGGCGTGTCGCCCAGAAGAACGTGGCAGGACGAAAAGATGCTCTTCCTTTCTCCTGCTCCTTGCCCGAATTGGGGTGCTGTGTTGAAAGCCTTGCGCAGCGAAAAGCTACTGCAGCGAGTGTTTCTCTCCAAACGCGTTTCGCTGAGCGAGAGCTCCACGGACAGCTTGGACTCGGTGAAACAGCAAGAAAATGCTTGTAGTACGTCGAGCTGAAGGAAAATCCCCGCACAGCACACTGTGGCTGCGTGCAGCGTTGACGCTGAAGAGCGGCAAAGCTCCAAGCCACGGCTGGGCTTCACTTCTGTCCAGAGCACAGAAGGCGAAGAAGCAAGCAGCTGGGCACCGGGCTCATGTACTCGGGGGAGCCAATTTCAAATGGCCAGCCAAGAGCTGCTTCACGAGCAGCTGCAGCTGAGAATGCTCTGGCTGCTTCCGAAAGGAAGGCGCAGCCCTTGCACTCGTGGACACAAGCTGGCCAGAAGCAGCTTCCTAAACCTTCCGTGCTGCAGAGTGCATGCAGCTGGAGCACAGGCAGAAGGACGCGTCCAGAAAGAAGGCGTTCTTCAAGTACCCCCCCCTCCTCCAGGCAGCCTTGAAACTGAGCACAACACACCGCGCCCCGGCAGCTTCCTTCTCCCATAGACGGACCGTCCCCTTCTTCACTCTCGCACCTCCCTTGCCCACTTGCAGCAGCTGCTGCCAAAGAAAAAGGCTCCAGCAGTCAAAGCCTCTGCTGGGCTGCACTTTCATTTCCCCTTGCCTCACGTCAAAGCAGCAGAAACTCTCCGCTGCACTCTCTATTTCCAGTCCCCGCTGCATCTACCACTGTCAGCTCTGCATCTCCAAGCATAAACTTGGGCACAATGCTTTCCAGGGAAAGCTGGAAGAGAAATAGGTAGCAGCGCAAGTAGCCGCAGGTGGAACTTTCTGGTTTCAAGTGCTAACGTGAATCCGCACACAAGCGAGAGGCAGCCACGCTTCCTCTTGCAGCCTGTGCCATGCGCATAGCAGCTCCGTGCTCTGCGCCTTCATTGTGCCGGAGTGGAAGCGGTGTCTACTTGTCGCCCAGAGAGCGCGGTGCCGGCAGAGAAATGCTCCAGGCTGCTGCCTCTGCCCAAACACGCCTGGGCTCTGCACTTTCTCACTCAGCGCTAGGGAGCAGCACATTCGCTCTGCCTTGCAGCCTGAATCTGAACGGAAAGCTTCTCAGCTACGTCTCGCCCAGAGAACAGTTGTAGGTCAACGAGCTCACCCGGAGCTTACCCTCGACGCGTGGAAGCCTGTATTTGCAGCACATCCTAGTGGTAGTAGCCCTCTTTGCTTTCCAGCCTGCAACAGCGCCGGCAGATCGCGGTGCTCTCTGCACCTGCCTTCTCACTTCCAAGTACCACCGCCGAGCTTACAGCCTTGCAGGGAGCCCAGAGGCGGATAGGCGTGTCGCCCAGAAGAACGTGGCAGGACGAAAAGATGCTCTTCCTTTCTCCTGCTCCTTGCCCGAATTGGGGTGCTGTGTTGAAAGCCTTGCGCAGCGAAAAGCTACTGCAGCGAGTGTTTCTCTCCAAACGCGTTTCGCTGAGCGAGAGCTCCACGGACAGCTTGGACTCGGTGAAACAGCAAGAAAATGCTTGTAGTACGTCGAGCTGAAGGAAAATCCCCGCACAGCACACTGTGGCTGCGTGCAGCGTTGACGCTGAAGAGCGGCAAAGCTCCAAGCCACGGCTGGGCTTCACTTCTGTCCAGAGCACAGAAGGCGAAGAAGCAAGCAGCTGGGCACCGGGCTCATGTACTCGGGGGAGCGAATTTCAAATGGCCAGCCAAGAGCTGCTTCACGAGCAGCTGCAGCTGAGAATGCTCTGGCTGCTTCCGAAAGGAAGGCGCAGCCCTTGCACTCGTGGACACAAGCTGGCCAGAAGCAGCTTCCTAAACCTTCCGTGCTGCAGAGTGCATGCAGCTGGAGCACAGGCAGAAGGACGCGTCCAGAAAGAAGGCGTTCTTCAAGTACCCCCCCCCTCCTCCAGGCAGCCTTGAAACTGAGCACAACACACCGCGCCCCGGCAGCTTCCTTCTCCCATAGACGGACCGTCCCCTTCTTCACTCTCGCACCTCCCTTGCCCACTTGCAGCAGCTGCTGCCAAAGAAAAAGGCTCCAGCAGTCAAAGCCTCTGCTGGGCTGCACTTTCATTTCCCCTTGCCTCACGTCAAAGCAGCAGAAACTCTCGGCTGCACTCTCTATTTCCAGTCCCCGCTGCATCTACCACTGTCAGCTCTGCATCTCCAAGCATAAACTTGGGCACAATGCTTTCCAGGGAAAGCTGGAAGAGAAATAGGTAGCAGCGCAAGTAGCCGCAGGTGGAACTTTCTGGTTTCAAGTGCTAACGTGAATCCGCACACAAGCGAGAGGCAGCCACGCTTCCTCTTGCAGCCTGTGCCATGCGCATAGCAGCTCCGTGCTCTGCGCCTTCATTGTGCCGGAGTGGAAGCGGTGTCTACTTGTCGCCCAGAGAGCGCGGTGCCGGCAGAGAAATGCTCCAGGCTGCTGCCTCTGCCCAAACACGCCTGGGCTCTGCACTTTCTCGCTCAGCGCTAGGGAGCAGCACATTCGCTCTGCCTTGCAGCCTGAATCTGAACGGAAAGCTTCTCAGCTACGTCTCGCCCAGAGAACAGTTGTAGGTCAACGAGCTCACCCGGAGCTTACCCTCGACGCGTGGAAGCCTGTATTTGCAGCACATCCTAGTGGTAGTAGCCCTCTTTGCTTTCCAGCCTGCAACAGCGCCGGCAGATCGCGGTGCTCTCTGCACCTGCCTTCTCACTTCCAAGTACCACCGCCGAGCTTACAGCCTTGCAGGGAGCCCAGAGGCGGATAGGCGTGTCGCCCAGAAGAACGTGGCAGGACGAAAAGATGCTCTTCCTTTCTCCTGCTCCTTGCCCGAATTGGGGTGCTGTGTTGAAAGCCTTGCGCAGCGAAAAGCTACTGCAGCGAGTGTTTCTCTCCAAACGTGTTTCGCTGAGCGAGAGCTCCACGGACAGCTTGGACTCGGTGAAACAGCAAGAAAATGCTTGTAGTACGTCGAGCTGAAGGAAAATCCCCGCACAGCACACTGTGGCTGCGTGCAGCGTTGACGCTGAAGAGCGGCAAAGCTCCAAGCCACGGCTGGGCTTCACTTCTGTGCAGAGCACAGAAGGCGAAGAAGCAAGCAGCTGGGCACCGGGCTCATGTACTCGGGGGAGCCAATTTCAAATGGCCAGCCAAGAGCTGCTTCACGAGCAGCTGCAGCTGAGAATGCTCTGGCTGCTTCCGAAAGGAAGGCGCAGCCCTTGCACTCGTGGACACAAGCTGGCCAGAAGCAGCTTCCTAAACCTTCCGTGCTGCAGAGTGCATGCAGCTGGAGCACAGGCAGAAGGACGCGTCCAGAAAGAAGGCGTTCTTCAAGTACCCCCCCCTCCTCCAGGCAGCCTTGAAACTGAGCACAACACACCGCGCCCCGGCAGCTTCCTTCTCCCATAGACGGACCGTCCCCTTCTTCACTCTCGCACCTCCCTTGCCCACTTGCAGCAGCTGCTGCCAAAGAAAAAGGCTCCAGCAGTCAAAGCCTCTGCTGGGCTGCACTTTCATTTCCCCTTGCCTCACGTCAAAGCAGCAGAAACTCTCCGCTGCACTCTCTATTTCCAGTCCCCGCTGCATCTACCACTGTCAGCTCTGCATCTCCAAGCATAAACTTGGGCACAATGCTTTCCAGGGAAAGCTGGAAGAGAAATAGGTAGCAGCGCAAGTAGCCGCAGGTGGAACTTTCTGGTTTCAAGTGCTAACGTGAATCCGCACACAAGCGAGAGGCAGCCACGCTTCCTCTTGCAGCCTGTGCCATGCGCATAGCAGCTCCGTGCTCTGCGCCTTCATTGTGCCGGAGTGGAAGCGGTGTCTACTTGTCGCCCAGAGAGCGCGGTGCCGGCAGAGAAATGCTCCAGGCTGCTGCCTCTGCCCAAACACGCCTGGGCTCTGCACTTTCTCGCTCAGCGCTAGGGAGCAGCACATTCGCTCTGCCTTGCAGCCTGAATCTGAACGGAAAGCTTCTCAGCTACGTCTCGCCCAGAGAACAGTTGTAGGTCAACGAGCTCACCCGGAGCTTACCCTCGACGCGTGGAAGCCTGTATTTGCAGCACATCCTAGTGGTAGTAGCCCTCTTTGCTTTCCAGCCTGCAACAGCGCCGGCAGATCGCGGTGCTCTCTGCACCTGCCTTCTCACTTCCAAGTACCACCGCCGAGCTTACAGCCTTGCAGGGAGCCCAGAGGCGGATAGGCGTGTCGCCCAGAAGAACGTGGCAGGACGAAAAGATGCTCTTCCTTTCTCCTGCTCCTTGCCCGAATTGGGGTGCTGTGTTGAAAGCCTTGCCCAGCGAAAAGCTACTGCAGCGAGTGTTTCTCTCCAAACGTGTTTCGCTGAGCGAGAGCTCCACGGACAGCTTGGACTCGGTGAAACAGCAAGAAAATGCTTGTAGTACGTCGAGCTGAAGGAAAATCCCCGCACAGCACACTGTGGCTGCGTGCAGCGTTGACGCTGAAGAGCGGCAAAGCTCCAAGCCACGGCTGGGCTTCACTTCTGTGCAGAGCACAGAAGGCGAAGAAGCAAGCAGCTGGGCACCGGGCTCATGTACTCGGGGGAGCCAATTTCAAATGGCCAGCCAAGAGCTGCTTCACGAGCAGCTGCAGCTGAGAATGCTCTGGCTGCTTCCGAAAGGAAGGCGCAGCCCTTGCACTCGTGGACACAAGCTGGCCAGAAGCAGCTTCCTAAACCTTCCGTGCTGCAGAGTGCATGCAGCTGGAGCACAGGCAGAAGGACGCGTCCAGAAAGAAGGCGTTCTTCAAGTACCCCCCCCTCCTCCAGGCAGCCTTGAAACTGAGCACAACACACCGCGCCCCGGCAGCTTCCTTCTCCCATAGACGGACCGTCCCCTTCTTCACTCTCGCACCTCCCTTGCCCACTTGCAGCAGCTGCTGCCAAAGAAAAAGGCTCCAGCAGTCAAAGCCTCTGCTGGGCTGCACTTTCATTTCCCCTTGCCTCACGTCAAAGCAGCAGAAACTCTCGGCTGCACTCTGTATTTCCAGTCCCCGCTGCATCTACCACTGTCAGCTCTGCATCTCCAAGCATAAACTTGGGCACAATGCTTTCCAGGGAAAGCTGGAAGAGAAATAGGTAGCAGCGCAAGTAGCCGCAGGTGGAACTTTCTGGTTTCAAGTGCTAACGTGAATCCGCACACAAGCGAGAGGCAGCCACGCTTCCTCTTGCAGCCTGTGCCATGCGCATAGCAGCTCCGTGCTCTGCGCCTTCATTGTGCCGGAGTGGAAGCGGTGTCTACTTGTCGCCCAGAGAGCGCGGTGCCGGCAGAGAAATGCTCCAGGCTGCTGCCTCTGCCCAAACACGCCTGGGCTCTGCACTTTCTCGCTCAGCGCTAGGGAGCAGCACATTCGCTCTGCCTTGCAGCCTGAATCTGAACGGAAAGCTTCTCAGCTACGTCTCGCCCAGAGAACAGTTGTAGGTCAACGAGCTCACCCGGAGCTTACCCTCGACGCGTGGAAGCCTGTATTTGCAGCACATCCTAGTGGTAGTAGCCCTCTTTGCTTTCCAGCCTGCAACAGCGCCGGCAGATCGCGGTGCTCTCTGCACCTGCCTTCTCACTTCCAAGTACCACCGCCGAGCTTACAGCCTTGCAGGGAGCCCAGAGGCGGATAGGCGTGTCGCCCAGAAGAACGTGGCAGGACGAAAAGATGCTCTTCCTTTCTCCTGCTCCTTGCCCGAATTGGGGTGCTGTGTTGAAAGCCTTGCGCAGCGAAAAGCTACTGCAGCGAGTGTTTCTCTCCTGACGCAGTTCGCTGAGCGAGAGCTCCACGGACAGCTTGGACTCGGTGAAACAGCAAGAAAATGCTTGTAGTACGTCGAGCTGAAGGAAAATCCCCGCACAGCACACTGTGGCTGCGTGCAGCGTTGACGCTGAAGAGCGGCAAAGCTCCAAGCCACGGCTGGGCTTCACTTCTGTGCAGAGCACAGAAGGCGAAGAAGCAAGCAGCTGGGCACCGGGCTCATGTACTCGGGGGAGCCAATTTCAAATGGCCAGCCAAGAGCTGCTTCACGAGCAGCTGCAGCTGAGAATGCTCTGGCTGCTTCCGAAAGGAAGGCGCAGCCCTTGCACTCGTGGACACAAGCTGGCCAGAAGCAGCTTCCTAAACCTTCCGTGCTGCAGAGTGCATGCAGCTGGAGCACAGGCAGAAGGACGCGTCCAGAAAGAAGGCGTTCTTCAAGTACCCCCCCCTCCTCCAGGCAGCCTTGAAACTGAGCACAACACACCGCGCCCCGGCAGCTTCCTTCTCCCATAGACGGACCGTCCCCTTCTTCACTCTCGCACCTCCCTTGCCCACTTGCAGCAGCTGCTGCCAAAGAAAAAGGCTCCAGCAGTCAAAGCCTCTGCTGGGCTGCACTTTCATTTCCCCTTGCCTCACGTCAAAGCAGCAGAAACTCTCGGCTGCACTCTGTATTTCCAGTCCCCGCTGCATCTACCACTGTCAGCTCTGCATCTCCAAGCATAAACTTGGGCACAATGCTTTCCAGGGAAAGCTGGAAGAGAAATAGGTAGCAGCGCAAGTAGCCGCAGGTGGAACTTTCTGGTTTCAAGTGCTAACGTGAATCCGCACACAAGCGAGAGGCAGCCACGCTTCCTCTTGCAGCCTGTGCCATGCGCATAGCAGCTCCGTGCTCTGCGCCTTCATTGTGCCGGAGTGGAAGCGGTGTCTACTTGTCGCCCAGAGAGCGCGGTGCCGGCAGAGAAATGCTCCAGGCTGCTGCCTCTGCCCAAACACGCCTGGGCTCTGCACTTTCTCGCTCAGCGCTAGGGAGCAGCACATTCGCTCTGCCTTGCAGCCTGAATCTGAACGGAAAGCTTCTCAGCTACGTCTCGCCCAGAGAACAGTTGTAGGTCAACGAGCTCACCCGGAGCTTACCCTCGACGCGTGGAAGCCTGTATTTGCAGCACATCCTAGTGGTAGTAGCCCTCTTTGCTTTCCAGCCTGCAACAGCGCCGGCAGATCGCGGTGCTCTCTGCACCTGCCTTCTCACTTCCAAGTACCACCGCCGAGCTTACAGCCTTGCAGGGAGCCCAGAGGCGGATAGGCGTGTCGCCCAGAAGAACGTGGCAGGACGAAAAGATGCTCTTCCTTTCTCCTGCTCCTTGCCCGAATTGGGGTGCTGTGTTGAAAGCCTTGCGCAGCGAAAAGCTACTGCAGCGAGTGTTTCTCTCCAAACGCGTTTCGCTGAGCGAGAGCTCCACGGACAGCTTGGACTCGGTGAAACAGCAAGAAAATGCTTGTAGTACGTCGAGCTGAAGGAAAATCCCCGCACAGCACACTGTGGCTGCGTGCAGCGTTGACGCTGAAGAGCGGCAAAGCTCCAAGCCACGGCTGGGCTTCACTTCTGTCCAGAGCACAGAAGGCGAAGAAGCAAGCAGCTGGGCACCGGGCTCATGTACTCGGGGGAGCGAATTTCAAATGGCCAGCCAAGAGCTGCTTCACGAGCAGCTGCAGCTGAGAATGCTCTGGCTGCTTCCGAAAGGAAGGCGCAGCCCTTGCACTCGTGGACACAAGCTGGCCAGAAGCAGCTTCCTAAACCTTCCGTGCTGCAGAGTGCATGCAGCTGGAGCACAGGCAGAAGGACGCGTCCAGAAAGAAGGCGTTCTTCAAGTACCCCCCCCTCCTCCAGGCAGCCTTGAAACTGAGCACAACACACCGCGCCCCGGCAGCTTCCTTCTCCCATAGACGGACCGTCCCCTTCTTCACTCTCGCACCTCCCTTGCCCACTTGCAGCAGCTGCTGCCAAAGAAAAAGGCTCCAGCAGTCAAAGCCTCTGCTGGGCTGCACTTTCATTTCCCCTTGCCTCACGTCAAAGCAGCAGAAACTCTCGGCTGCACTCTGTATTTCCAGTCCCCGCTGCATCTACCACTGTCAGCTCTGCATCTCCAAGCATAAACTTGGGCACAATGCTTTCCAGGGAAAGCTGGAAGAGAAATAGGTAGCAGCGCAAGTAGCCGCAGGTGGAACTTTCTGGTTTCAAGTGCTAACGTGAATCCGCACACAAGCGAGAGGCAGCCACGCTTCCTCTTGCAGCCTGTGCCATGCGCATAGCAGCTCCGTGCTCTGCGCCTTCATTGTGCCGGAGTGGAAGCGGTGTCTACTTGTCGCCCAGAGAGCGCGGTGCCGGCAGAGAAATGCTCCAGGCTGCTGCCTCTGCCCAAACACGCCTGGGCTCTGCACTTTCTCGCTCAGCGCTAGGGAGCAGCACATTCGCTCTGCCTTGCAGCCTGAATCTGAACGGAAAGCTTCTCAGCTACGTCTCGCCCAGAGAACAGTTGTAGGTCAACGAGCTCACCCGGAGCTTACCCTCGACGCGTGGAAGCCTGTATTTGCAGCACATCCTAGTGGTAGTAGCCCTCTTTGCTTTCCAGCCTGCAACAGCGCCGGCAGATCGCGGTGCTCTCTGCACCTGCCTTCTCACTTCCAAGTACCACCGCCGAGCTTACAGCCTTGCAGGGAGCCCAGAGGCGGATAGGCGTGTCGCCCAGAAGAACGTGGCAGGACGAAAAGATGCTCTTCCTTTCTCCTGCTCCTTGCCCGAATTGGGGTGCTGTGTTGAAAGCCTTGCGCAGCGAAAAGCTACTGCAGCGAGTGTTTCTCTCCTGACGCAGTTCGCTGAGCGAGAGCTCCACGGACAGCTTGGACTCGGTGAAACAGCAAGAAAATGCTTGTAGTACGTCGAGCTGAAGGAAAATCCCCGCACAGCACACTGTGGCTGCGTGCAGCGTTGACGCTGAAGAGCGGCAAAGCTCCAAGCCACGGCTGGGCTTCACTTCTGTGCAGAGCACAGAAGGCGAAGAAGCAAGCAGCTGGGCACCGGGCTCATGTACTCGGGGGAGCCAATTTCAAATGGCCAGCCAAGAGCTGCTTCACGAGCAGCTGCAGCTGAGAATGCTCTGGCTGCTTCCGAAAGGAAGGCGCAGCCCTTGCACTCGTGGACACAAGCTGGCCAGAAGCAGCTTCCTAAACCTTCCGTGCTGCAGAGTGCATGCAGCTGGAGCACAGGCAGAAGGACGCGTCCAGAAAGAAGGCGTTCTTCAAGTACCCCCCCCTCCTCCAGGCAGCCTTGAAACTGAGCACAACACACCGCGCCCCGGCAGCTTCCTTCTCCCATAGACGGACCGTCCCCTTCTTCACTCTCGCACCTCCCTTGCCCACTTGCAGCAGCTGCTGCCAAAGAAAAAGGCTCCAGCAGTCAAAGCCTCTGCTGGGCTGCACTTTCATTTCCCCTTGCCTCACGTCAAAGCAGCAGAAACTCTCGGCTGCACTCTGTATTTCCAGTCCCCGCTGCATCTACCACTGTCAGCTCTGCATCTCCAAGCATAAACTTGGGCACAATGCTTTCCAGGGAAAGCTGGAAGAGAAATAGGTAGCAGCGCAAGTAGCCGCAGGTGGAACTTTCTGGTTTCAAGTGCTAACGTGAATCCGCACACAAGCGAGAGGCAGCCACGCTTCCTCTTGCAGCCTGTGCCATGCGCATAGCAGCTCCGTGCTCTGCGCCTTCATTGTGCCGGAGTGGAAGCGGTGTCTACTTGTCGCCCAGAGAGCGCGGTGCCGGCAGAGAAATGCTCCAGGCTGCTGCCTCTGCCCAAACACGCCTGGGCTCTGCACTTTCTCGCTCAGCGCTAGGGAGCAGCACATTCGCTCTGCCTTGCAGCCTGAATCTGAACGGAAAGCTTCTCAGCTACGTCTCGCCCAGAGAACAGTTGTAGGTCAACGAGCTCACCCGGAGCTTACCCTCGACGCGTGGAAGCCTGTATTTGCAGCACATCCTAGTGGTAGTAGCCCTCTTTGCTTTCCAGCCTGCAACAGCGCCGGCAGATCGCGGTGCTCTCTGCACCTGCCTTCTCACTTCCAAGTACCACCGCCGAGCTTACAGCCTTGCAGGGAGCCCAGAGGCGGATAGGCGTGTCGCCCAGAAGAACGTGGCAGGACGAAAAGATGCTCTTCCTTTCTCCTGCTCCTTGCCCGAATTGGGGTGCTGTGTTGAAAGCCTTGCGCAGCGAAAAGCTACTGCAGCGAGTGTTTCTCTCCAAACGTGTTTCGCTGAGCGAGAGCTCCACGGACAGCTTGGACTCGGTGAAACAGCAAGAAAATGCTTGTAGTACGTCGAGCTGAAGGAAAATCCCCGCACAGCACACTGTGGCTGCGTGCAGCGTTGACGCTGAAGAGCGGCAAAGCTCCAAGCCACGGCTGGGCTTCACTTCTGTGCAGAGCACAGAAGGCGAAGAAGCAAGCAGCTGGGCACCGGGCTCATGTACTCGGGGGAGCCAATTTCAAATGGCCAGCCAAGAGCTGCTTCACGAGCAGCTGCAGCTGAGAATGCTCTGGCTGCTTCCGAAAGGAAGGCGCAGCCCTTGCACTCGTGGACACAAGCTGGCCAGAAGCAGCTTCCTAAACCTTCCGTGCTGCAGAGTGCATGCAGCTGGAGCACAGGCAGAAGGACGCGTCCAGAAAGAAGGCGTTCTTCAAGTACCCCCCCCTCCTCCAGGCAGCCTTGAAACTGAGCACAACACACCGCGCCCCGGCAGCTTCCTTCTCCCATAGACGGACCGTCCCCTTCTTCACTCTCGCACCTCCCTTGCCCACTTGCAGCAGCTGCTGCCAAAGAAAAAGGCTCCAGCAGTCAAAGCCTCTGCTGGGCTGCACTTTCATTTCCCCTTGCCTCACGTCAAAGCAGCAGAAACTCTCCGCTGCACTCTCTATTTCCAGTCCCCGCTGCATCTACCACTGTCAGCTCTGCATCTCCAAGCATAAACTTGGGCACAATGCTTTCCAGGGAAAGCTGGAAGAGAAATAGGTAGCAGCGCAAGTAGCCGCAGGTGGAACTTTCTGGTTTCAAGTGCTAACGTGAATCCGCACACAAGCGAGAGGCAGCCACGCTTCCTCTTGCAGCCTGTGCCATGCGCATAGCAGCTCCGTGCTCTGCGCCTTCATTGTGCCGGAGTGGAAGCGGTGTCTACTTGTCGCCCAGAGAGCGCGGTGCCGGCAGAGAAATGCTCCAGGCTGCTGCCTCTGCCCAAACACGCCTGGGCTCTGCACTTTCTCGCTCAGCGCTAGGGAGCAGCACATTCGCTCTGCCTTGCAGCCTGAATCTGAACGGAAAGCTTCTCAGCTACGTCTCGCCCAGAGAACAGTTGTAGGTCAACGAGCTCACCCGGAGCTTACCCTCGACGCGTGGAAGCCTGTATTTGCAGCACATCCTAGTGGTAGTAGCCCTCTTTGCTTTCCAGCCTGCAACAGCGCCGGCAGATCGCGGTGCTCTCTGCACCTGCCTTCTCACTTCCAAGTACCACCGCCGAGCTTACAGCCTTGCAGGGAGCCCAGAGGCGGATAGGCGTGTCGCCCAGAAGAACGTGGCAGGACGAAAAGATGCTCTTCCTTTCTCCTGCTCCTTGCCCGAATTGGGGTGCTGTGTTGAAAGCCTTGCGCAGCGAAAAGCTACTGCAGCGAGTGTTTCTCTCCTGACGCAGTTCGCTGAGCGAGAGCTCCACGGACAGCTTGGACTCGGTGAAACAGCAAGAAAATGCTTGTAGTACGTCGAGCTGAAGGAAAATCCCCGCACAGCACACTGTGGCTGCGTGCAGCGTTGACGCTGAAGAGCGGCAAAGCTCCAAGCCACGGCTGGGCTTCACTTCTGTGCAGAGCACAGAAGGCGAAGAAGCAAGCAGCTGGGCACCGGGCTCATGTACTCGGGGGAGCCAATTTCAAATGGCCAGCCAAGAGCTGCTTCACGAGCAGCTGCAGCTGAGAATGCTCTGGCTGCTTCCGAAAGGAAGGCGCAGCCCTTGCACTCGTGGACACAAGCTGGCCAGAAGCAGCTTCCTAAACCTTCCGTGCTGCAGAGTGCATGCAGCTGGAGCACAGGCAGAAGGACGCGTCCAGAAAGAAGGCGTTCTTCAAGTACCCCCCCCTCCTCCAGGCAGCCTTGAAACTGAGCACAACACACCGCGCCCCGGCAGCTTCCTTCTCCCATAGACGGACCGTCCCCTTCTTCACTCTCGCACCTCCCTTGCCCACTTGCAGCAGCTGCTGCCAAAGAAAAAGGCTCCAGCAGTCAAAGCCTCTGCTGGGCTGCACTTTCATTTCCCCTTGCCTCACGTCAAAGCAGCAGAAACTCTCCGCTGCACTCTCTATTTCCAGTCCCCGCTGCATCTACCACTGTCAGCTCTGCATCTCCAAGCATAAACTTGGGCACAATGCTTTCCAGGGAAAGCTGGAAGAGAAATAGGTAGCAGCGCAAGTAGCCGCAGGTGGAACTTTCTGGTTTCAAGTGCTAACGTGAATCCGCACACAAGCGAGAGGCAGCCACGCTTCCTCTTGCAGCCTGTGCCATGCGCATAGCAGCTCCGTGCTCTGCGCCTTCATTGTGCCGGAGTGGAAGCGGTGTCTACTTGTCGCCCAGAGAGCGCGGTGCCGGCAGAGAAATGCTCCAGGCTGCTGCCTCTGCCCAAACACGCCTGGGCTCTGCACTTTCTCGCTCAGCGCTAGGGAGCAGCACATTCGCTCTGCCTTGCAGCCTGAATCTGAACGGAAAGCTTCTCAGCTACGTCTCGCCCAGAGAACAGTTGTAGGTCAACGAGCTCACCCGGAGCTTACCCTCGACGCGTGGAAGCCTGTATTTGCAGCACATCCTAGTGGTAGTAGCCCTCTTTGCTTTCCAGCCTGCAACAGCGCCGGCAGATCGCGGTGCTCTCTGCACCTGCCTTCTCACTTCCAAGTACCACCGCCGAGCTTACAGCCTTGCAGGGAGCCCAGAGGCGGATAGGCGTGTCGCCCAGAAGAACGTGGCAGGACGAAAAGATGCTCTTCCTTTCTCCTGCTCCTTGCCCGAATTGGGGTGCTGTGTTGAAAGCCTTGCGCAGCGAAAAGCTACTGCAGCGAGTGTTTCTCTCCTGACGCAGTTCGCTGAGCGAGAGCTCCACGGACAGCTTGGACTCGGTGAAACAGCAAGAAAATGCTTGTAGTACGTCGAGCTGAAGGAAAATCCCCGCACAGCACACTGTGGCTGCGTGCAGCGTTGACGCTGAAGAGCGGCAAAGCTCCAAGCCACGGCTGGGCTTCACTTCTGTGCAGAGCACAGAAGGCGAAGAAGCAAGCAGCTGGGCACCGGGCTCATGTACTCGGGGGAGCCAATTTCAAATGGCCAGCCAAGAGCTGCTTCACGAGCAGCTGCAGCTGAGAATGCTCTGGCTGCTTCCGAAAGGAAGGCGCAGCCCTTGCACTCGTGGACACAAGCTGGCCAGAAGCAGCTTCCTAAACCTTCCGTGCTGCAGAGTGCATGCAGCTGGAGCACAGGCAGAAGGACGCGTCCAGAAAGAAGGCGTTCTTCAAGTACCCCCCCCTCCTCCAGGCAGCCTTGAAACTGAGCACAACACACCGCGCCCCGGCAGCTTCCTTCTCCCATAGACGGACCGTCCCCTTCTTCACTCTCGCACCTCCCTTGCCCACTTGCAGCAGCTGCTGCCAAAGAAAAAGGCTCCAGCAGTCAAAGCCTCTGCTGGGCTGCACTTTCATTTCCCCTTGCCTCACGTCAAAGCAGCAGAAACTCTCCGCTGCACTCTCTATTTCCAGTCCCCGCTGCATCTACCACTGTCAGCTCTGCATCTCCAAGCATAAACTTGGGCACAATGCTTTCCAGGGAAAGCTGGAAGAGAAATAGGTAGCAGCGCAAGTAGCCGCAGGTGGAACTTTCTGGTTTCAAGTGCTAACGTGAATCCGCACACAAGCGAGAGGCAGCCACGCTTCCTCTTGCAGCCTGTGCCATGCGCATAGCAGCTCCGTGCTCTGCGCCTTCATTGTGCCGGAGTGGAAGCGGTGTCTACTTGTCGCCCAGAGAGCGCGGTGCCGGCAGAGAAATGCTCCAGGCTGCTGCCTCTGCCCAAACACGCCTGGGCTCTGCACTTTCTCGCTCAGCGCTAGGGAGCAGCACATTCGCTCTGCCTTGCAGCCTGAATCTGAACGGAAAGCTTCTCAGCTACGTCTCGCCCAGAGAACAGTTGTAGGTCAACGAGCTCACCCGGAGCTTACCCTCGACGCGTGGAAGCCTGTATTTGCAGCACATCCTAGTGGTAGTAGCCCTCTTTGCTTTCCAGCCTGCAACAGCGCCGGCAGATCGCGGTGCTCTCTGCACCTGCCTTCTCACTTCCAAGTACCACCGCCGAGCTTACAGCCTTGCAGGGAGCCCAGAGGCGGATAGGCGTGTCGCCCAGAAGAACGTGGCAGGACGAAAAGATGCTCTTCCTTTCTCCTGCTCCTTGCCCGAATTGGGGTGCTGTGTTGAAAGCCTTGCGCAGCGAAAAGCTACTGCAGCGAGTGTTTCTCTCCAAACGCGTTTCGCTGAGCGAGAGCTCCACGGACAGCTTGGACTCGGTGAAACAGCAAGAAAATGCTTGTAGTACGTCGAGCTGAAGGAAAATCCCCGCACAGCACACTGTGGCTGCGTGCAGCGTTGACGCTGAAGAGCGGCAAAGCTCCAAGCCACGGCTGGGCTTCACTTCTGTGCAGAGCACAGAAGGCGAAGAAGCAAGCAGCTGGGCACCGGGCTCATGTACTCGGGGGAGCCAATTTCAAATGGCCAGCCAAGAGCTGCTTCACGAGCAGCTGCAGCTGAGAATGCTCTGGCTGCTTCCGAAAGGAAGGCGCAGCCCTTGCACTCGTGGACACAAGCTGGCCAGAAGCAGCTTCCTAAACCTTCCGTGCTGCAGAGTGCATGCAGCTGGAGCACAGGCAGAAGGACGCGTCCAGAAAGAAGGCGTTCTTCAAGTACCCCCCCCTCCTCCAGGCAGCCTTGAAACTGAGCACAACACACCGCGCCCCGGCAGCTTCCTTCTCCCATAGACGGACCGTCCCCTTCTTCACTCTCGCACCTCCCTTGCCCACTTGCAGCAGCTGCTGCCAAAGAAAAAGGCTCCAGCAGTCAAAGCCTCTGCTGGGCTGCACTTTCATTTCCCCTTGCCTCACGTCAAAGCAGCAGAAACTCTCGGCTGCACTCTGTATTTCCAGTCCCCGCTGCATCTACCACTGTCAGCTCTGCATCTCCAAGCATAAACTTGGGCACAATGCTTTCCAGGGAAAGCTGGAAGAGAAATAGGTAGCAGCGCAAGTAGCCGCAGGTGGAACTTTCTGGTTTCAAGTGCTAACGTGAATCCGCACACAAGCGAGAGGCAGCCACGCTTCCTCTTGCAGCCTGTGCCATGCGCATAGCAGCTCCGTGCTCTGCGCCTTCATTGTGCCGGAGTGGAAGCGGTGTCTACTTGTCGCCCAGAGAGCGCGGTGCCGGCAGAGAAATGCTCCAGGCTGCTGCCTCTGCCCAAACACGCCTGGGCTCTGCACTTTCTCGCTCAGCGCTAGGGAGCAGCACATTCGCTCTGCCTTGCAGCCTGAATCTGAACGGAAAGCTTCTCAGCTACGTCTCGCCCAGAGAACAGTTGTAGGTCAACGAGCTCACCCGGAGCTTACCCTCGACGCGTGGAAGCCTGTATTTGCAGCACATCCTAGTGGTAGTAGCCCTCTTTGCTTTCCAGCCTGCAACAGCGCCGGCAGATCGCGGTGCTCTCTGCACCTGCCTTCTCACTTCCAAGTACCACCGCCGAGCTTACAGCCTTGCAGGGAGCCCAGAGGCGGATAGGCGTGTCGCCCAGAAGAACGTGGCAGGACGAAAAGATGCTCTTCCTTTCTCCTGCTCCTTGCCCGAATTGGGGTGCTGTGTTGAAAGCCTTGCGCAGCGAAAAGCTACTGCAGCGAGTGTTTCTCTCCAAACGCGTTTCGCTGAGCGAGAGCTCCACGGACAGCTTGGACTCGGTGAAACAGCAAGAAAATGCTTGTAGTACGTCGAGCTGAAGGAAAATCCCCGCACAGCACACTGTGGCTGCGTGCAGCGTTGACGCTGAAGAGCGGCAAAGCTCCAAGCCACGGCTGGGCTTCACTTCTGTCCAGAGCACAGAAGGCGAAGAAGCAAGCAGCTGGGCACCGGGCTCATGTACTCGGGGGAGCCAATTTCAAATGGCCAGCCAAGAGCTGCTTCACGAGCAGCTGCAGCTGAGAATGCTCTGGCTGCTTCCGAAAGGAAGGCGCAGCCCTTGCACTCGTGGACACAAGCTGGCCAGAAGCAGCTTCCTAAACCTTCCGTGCTGCAGAGTGCATGCAGCTGGAGCACAGGCAGAAGGACGCGTCCAGAAAGAAGGCGTTCTTCAAGTACCCCCCCCTCCTCCAGGCAGCCTTGAAACTGAGCACAACACACCGCGCCCCGGCAGCTTCCTTCTCCCATAGACCGACCGTCCCCTTCTTCACTCTCGCACCTCCCTTGCCCACTTGCAGCAGCTGCTGCCAAAGAAAAAGGCTCCAGCAGTCAAAGCCTCTGCTGGGCTGCACTTTCATTTCCCCTTGCCTCACGTCAAAGCAGCAGAAACTCTCCGCTGCACTCTCTATTTCCAGTCCCCGCTGCATCTACCACTGTCAGCTCTGCATCTCCAAGCATAAACTTGGGCACAATGCTTTCCAGGGAAAGCTGGAAGAGAAATAGGTAGCAGCGCAAGTAGCCGCAGGTGGAACTTTCTGGTTTCAAGTGCTAACGTGAATCCGCACACAAGCGAGAGGCAGCCACGCTTCCTCTTGCAGCCTGTGCCATGCGCATAGCAGCTCCGTGCTCTGCGCCTTCATTGTGCCGGAGTGGAAGCGGTGTCTACTTGTCGCCCAGAGAGCGCGGTGCCGGCAGAGAAATGCTCCAGGCTGCTGCCTCTGCCCAAACACGCCTGGGCTCTGCACTTTCTCGCTCAGCGCTAGGGAGCAGCACATTCGCTCTGCCTTGCAGCCTGAATCTGAACGGAAAGCTTCTCAGCTACGTCTCGCCCAGAGAACAGTTGTAGGTCAACGAGCTCACCCGGAGCTTACCCTCGACGCGTGGAAGCCTGTATTTGCAGCACATCCTAGTGGTAGTAGCCCTCTTTGCTTTCCAGCCTGCAACAGCGCCGGCAGATCGCGGTGCTCTCTGCACCTGCCTTCTCACTTCCAAGTACCACCGCCGAGCTTACAGCCTTGCAGGGAGCCCAGAGGCGGATAGGCGTGTCGCCCAGAAGAACGTGGCAGGACGAAAAGATGCTCTTCCTTTCTCCTGCTCCTTGCCCGAATTGGGGTGCTGTGTTGAAAGCCTTGCGCAGCGAAAAGCTACTGCAGCGAGTGTTTCTCTCCTGACGCAGTTCGCTGAGCGAGAGCTCCACGGACAGCTTGGACTCGGTGAAACAGCAAGAAAATGCTTGTAGTACGTCGAGCTGAAGGAAAATCCCCGCACAGCACCCTGTGGCTGCGTGCAGCGTTGACGCTGAAGAGCGGCAAAGCTCCAAGCCACGGCTGGGCTTCACTTCTGTGCAGAGCACAGAAGGCGAAGAAGCAAGCAGCTGGGCACCGGGCTCATGTACTCGGGGGAGCCAATTTCAAATGGCCAGCCAAGAGCTGCTTCACGAGCAGCTGCAGCTGAGAATGCTCTGGCTGCTTCCGAAAGGAAGGCGCAGCCCTTGCACTCGTGGACACAAGCTGGCCAGAAGCAGCTTCCTAAACCTTCCGTGCTGCAGAGTGCATGCAGCTGGAGCACAGGCAGAAGGACGCGTCCAGAAAGAAGGCGTTCTTCAAGTACCCCCCCCTCCTCCAGGCAGCCTTGAAACTGAGCACAACACACCGCGCCCCGGCAGCTTCCTTCTCCCATAGACCGACCGTCCCCTTCTTCACTCTCGCACCTCCCTTGCCCACTTGCAGCAGCTGCTGCCAAAGAAAAAGGCTCCAGCAGTCAAAGCCTCTGCTGGGCTGCACTTTCATTTCCCCTTGCCTCACGTCAAAGCAGCAGAAACTCTCGGCTGCACTCTGTATTTCCAGTCCCCGCTGCATCTACCACTGTCAGCTCTGCATCTCCAAGCATAAACTTGGGCACAATGCTTTCCAGGGAAAGCTGGAAGAGAAATAGGTAGCAGCGCAAGTAGCCGCAGGTGGAACTTTCTGGTTTCAAGTGCTAACGTGAATCCGCACACAAGCGAGAGGCAGCCACGCTTCCTCTTGCAGCCTGTGCCATGCGCATAGCAGCTCCGTGCTCTGCGCCTTCATTGTGCCGGAGTGGAAGCGGTGTCTACTTGTCGCCCAGAGAGCGCGGTGCCGGCAGAGAAATGCTCCAGGCTGCTGCCTCTGCCCAAACACGCCTGGGCTCTGCACTTTCTCACTCAGCGCTAGGGAGCAGCACATTCGCTCTGCCTTGCAGCCTGAATCTGAACGGAAAGCTTCTCAGCTACGTCTCGCCCAGAGAACAGTTGTAGGTCAACGAGCTCACCCGGAGCTTACCCTCGACGCGTGGAAGCCTGTATTTGCAGCACATCCTAGTGGTAGTAGCCCTCTTTGCTTTCCAGCCTGCAACAGCGCCGGCAGATCGCGGTGCTCTCTGCACCTGCCTTCTCACTTCCAAGTACCACCGCCGAGCTTACAGCCTTGCAGGGAGCCCAGAGGCGGATAGGCGTGTCGCCCAGAAGAACGTGGCAGGACGAAAAGATGCTCTTCCTTTCTCCTGCTCCTTGCCCGAATTGGGGTGCTGTGTTGAAAGCCTTGCGCAGCGAAAAGCTACTGCAGCGAGTGTTTCTCTCCAAACGCGTTTCGCTGAGCGAGAGCTCCACGGACAGCTTGGACTCGGTGAAACAGCAAGAAAATGCTTGTAGTACGTCGAGCTGAAGGAAAATCCCCGCACAGCACACTGTGGCTGCGTGCAGCGTTGACGCTGAAGAGCGGCAAAGCTCCAAGCCACGGCTGGGCTTCACTTCTGTGCAGAGCACAGAAGGCGAAGAAGCAAGCAGCTGGGCACCGGGCTCATGTACTCGGGGGAGCCAATTTCAAATGGCCAGCCAAGAGCTGCTTCACGAGCAGCTGCAGCTGAGAATGCTCTGGCTGCTTCCGAAAGGAAGGCGCAGCCCTTGCACTCGTGGACACAAGCTGGCCAGAAGCAGCTTCCTAAACCTTCCGTGCTGCAGAGTGCATGCAGCTGGAGCACAGGCAGAAGGACGCGTCCAGAAAGAAGGCGTTCTTCAAGTACCCCCCCCCTCCTCCAGGCAGCCTTGAAACTGAGCACAACACACCGCGCCCCGGCAGCTTCCTTCTCCCATAGACGGACCGTCCCCTTCTTCACTCTCGCACCTCCCTTGCCCACTTGCAGCAGCTGCTGCCAAAGAAAAAGGCTCCAGCAGTCAAAGCCTCTGCTGGGCTGCACTTTCATTTCCCCTTGCCTCACGTCAAAGCAGCAGAAACTCTCCGCTGCACTCTCTATTTCCAGTCCCCGCTGCATCTACCACTGTCAGCTCTGCATCTCCAAGCATAAACTTGGGCACAATGCTTTCCAGGGAAAGCTGGAAGAGAAATAGGTAGCAGCGCAAGTAGCCGCAGGTGGAACTTTCTGGTTTCAAGTGCTAACGTGAATCCGCACACAAGCGAGAGGCAGCCACGCTTCCTCTTGCAGCCTGTGCCATGCGCATAGCAGCTCCGTGCTCTGCGCCTTCATTGTGCCGGAGTGGAAGCGGTGTCTACTTGTCGCCCAGAGAGCGCGGTGCCGGCAGAGAAATGCTCCAGGCTGCTGCCTCTGCCCAAACACGCCTGGGCTCTGCACTTTCTCGCTCAGCGCTAGGGAGCAGCACATTCGCTCTGCCTTGCAGCCTGAATCTGAACGGAAAGCTTCTCAGCTACGTCTCGCCCAGAGAACAGTTGTAGGTCAACGAGCTCACCCGGAGCTTCCGGAGCTTACCCTCGACGCGTGGAAGCCTGTATTTGCAGCACATCCTAGTGGTAGTAGCCCTCTTTGCTTTCCAGCCTGCAACAGCGCCGGCAGATCGCGGTGCTCTCTGCACCTGCCTTCTCACTTCCAAGTACCACCGCCGAGCTTACAGCCTTGCAGGGAGCCCAGAGGCGGATAGGCGTGTCGCCCAGAAGAACGTGGCAGGACGAAAAGATGCTCTTCCTTTCTCCTGCTCCTTGCCCGAATTGGGGTGCTGTGTTGAAAGCCTTGCGCAGCGAAAAGCTACTGCAGCGAGTGTTTCTCTCCTGACGCAGTTCGCTGAGCGAGAGCTCCACGGACAGCTTGGACTCGGTGAAACAGCAAGAAAATGCTTGTAGTACGTCGAGCTGAAGGAAAATCCCCGCACAGCACACTGTGGCTGCGTGCAGCGTTGACGCTGAAGAGCGGCAAAGCTCCAAGCCACGGCTGGGCTTCACTTCTGTGCAGAGCACAGAAGGCGAAGAAGCAAGCAGCTGGGCACCGGGCTCATGTACTCGGGGGAGCGAATTTCAAATGGCCAGCCAAGAGCTGCTTCACGAGCAGCTGCAGCTGAGAATGCTCTGGCTGCTTCCGAAAGGAAGGCGCAGCCCTTGCACTCGTGGACACAAGCTGGCCAGAAGCAGCTTCCTAAACCTTCCGTGCTGCAGAGTGCATGCAGCTGGAGCACAGGCAGAAGGACGCGTCCAGAAAGAAGGCGTTCTTCAAGTACCCCCCCCTCCTCCAGGCAGCCTTGAAACTGAGCACAACACACCGCGCCCCGGCAGCTTCCTTCTCCCATAGACGGACCGTCCCCTTCTTCACTCTCGCACCTCCCTTGCCCACTTGCAGCAGCTGCTGCCAAAGAAAAAGGCTCCAGCAGTCAAAGCCTCTGCTGGGCTGCACTTTCATTTCCCCTTGCCTCACGTCAAAGCAGCAGAAACTCTCCGCTGCACTCTCTATTTCCAGTCCCCGCTGCATCTACCACTGTCAGCTCTGCATCTCCAAGCATAAACTTGGGCACAATGCTTTCCAGGGAAAGCTGGAAGAGAAATAGGTAGCAGCGCAAGTAGCCGCAGGTGGAACTTTCTGGTTTCAAGTGCTAACGTGAATCCGCACACAAGCGAGAGGCAGCCACGCTTCCTCTTGCAGCCTGTGCCATGCGCATAGCAGCTCCGTGCTCTGCGCCTTCATTGTGCCGGAGTGGAAGCGGTGTCTACTTGTCGCCCAGAGAGCGCGGTGCCGGCAGAGAAATGCTCCAGGCTGCTGCCTCTGCCCAAACACGCCTGGGCTCTGCACTTTCTCGCTCAGCGCTAGGGAGCAGCACATTCGCTCTGCCTTGCAGCCTGAATCTGAACGGAAAGCTTCTCAGCTACGTCTCGCCCAGAGAACAGTTGTAGGTCAACGAGCTCACCCGGAGCTTACCCTCGACGCGTGGAAGCCTGTATTTGCAGCACATCCTAGTGGTAGTAGCCCTCTTTGCTTTCCAGCCTGCAACAGCGCCGGCAGATCGCGGTGCTCTCTGCACCTGCCTTCTCACTTCCAAGTACCACCGCCGAGCTTACAGCCTTGCAGGGAGCCCAGAGGCGGATAGGCGTGTCGCCCAGAAGAACGTGGCAGGACGAAAAGATGCTCTTCCTTTCTCCTGCTCCTTGCCCGAATTGGGGTGCTGTGTTGAAAGCCTTGCGCAGCGAAAAGCTACTGCAGCGAGTGTTTCTCTCCTGACGCAGTTCGCTGAGCGAGAGCTCCACGGACAGCTTGGACTCGGTGAAACAGCAAGAAAATGCTTGTAGTACGTCGAGCTGAAGGAAAATCCCCGCACAGCACACTGTGGCTGCGTGCAGCGTTGACGCTGAAGAGCGGCAAAGCTCCAAGCCACGGCTGGGCTTCACTTCTGTCCAGAGCACAGAAGGCGAAGAAGCAAGCAGCTGGGCACCGGGCTCATGTACTCGGGGGAGCGAATTTCAAATGGCCAGCCAAGAGCTGCTTCACGAGCAGCTGCAGCTGAGAATGCTCTGGCTGCTTCCGAAAGGAAGGCGCAGCCCTTGCACTCGTGGACACAAGCTGGCCAGAAGCAGCTTCCTAAACCTTCCGTGCTGCAGAGTGCATGCAGCTGGAGCACAGGCAGAAGGACGCGTCCAGAAAGAAGGCGTTCTTCAAGTACCCCCCCCTCCTCCAGGCAGCCTTGAAACTGAGCACAACACACCGCGCCTCGGCAGCTTCCTTCTCCCATAGACGGACCGTCCCCTTCTTCACTCTCGCACCTCCCTTGCCCACTTGCAGCAGCTGCTGCCAAAGAAAAAGGCTCCAGCAGTCAAAGCCTCTGCTGGGCTGCACTTTCATTTCCCCTTGCCTCACGTCAAAGCAGCAGAAACTCTCGGCTGCACTCTGTATTTCCAGTCCCCGCTGCATCTACCACTGTCAGCTCTGCATCTCCAAGCATAAACTTGGGCACAATGCTTTCCAGGGAAAGCTGGAAGAGAAATAGGTAGCAGCGCAAGTAGCCGCAGGTGGAACTTTCTGGTTTCAAGTGCTAACGTGAATCCGCACACAAGCGAGAGGCAGCCACGCTTCCTCTTGCAGCCTGTGCCATGCGCATAGCAGCTCCGTGCTCTGCGCCTTCATTGTGCCGGAGTGGAAGCGGTGTCTACTTGTCGCCCAGAGAGCGCGGTGCCGGCAGAGAAATGCTCCAGGCTGCTGCCTCTGCCCAAACACGCCTGGGCTCTGCACTTTCTCGCTCAGCGCTAGGGAGCAGCACATTCGCTCTGCCTTGCAGCCTGAATCTGAACGGAAAGCTTCTCAGCTACGTCTCGCCCAGAGAACAGTTGTAGGTCAACGAGCTCACCCGGAGCTTACCCTCGACGCGTGGAAGCCTGTATTTGCAGCACATCCTAGTGGTAGTAGCCCTCTTTGCTTTCCAGCCTGCAACAGCGCCGGCAGATCGCGGTGCTCTCTGCACCTGCCTTCTCACTTCCAAGTACCACCGCCGAGCTTACAGCCTTGCAGGGAGCCCAGAGGCGGATAGGCGTGTCGCCCAGAAGAACGTGGCAGGACGAAAAGATGTGCTCTTCCTTTCTCCTGCTCCTTGCCCGAATTGGGGTGCTGTGTTGAAAGCCTTGCGCAGCGAAAAGCTACTGCAGCGAGTGTTTCTCTCCAAACGCGTTTCGCTGAGCGAGAGCTCCACGGACAGCTTGGACTCGGTGAAACAGCAAGAAAATGCTTGTAGTACGTCGAGCTGAAGGAAAATCCCCGCACAGCACACTGTGGCTGCGTGCAGCGTTGACGCTGAAGAGCGGCAAAGCTCCAAGCCACGGCTGGGCTTCACTTCTGTGCAGAGCACAGAAGGCGAAGAAGCAAGCAGCTGGGCACCGGGCTCATGTACTCGGGGGAGCGAATTTCAAATGGCCAGCCAAGAGCTGCTTCACGAGCAGCTGCAGCTGAGAATGCTCTGGCTGCTTCCGAAAGGAAGGCGCAGCCCTTGCACTCGTGGACACAAGCTGGCCAGAAGCAGCTTCCTAAACCTTCCGTGCTGCAGAGTGCATGCAGCTGGAGCACAGGCAGAAGGACGCGTCCAGAAAGAAGGCGTTCTTCAAGTACCCCCCCCTCCTCCAGGCAGCCTTGAAACTGAGCACAACACACCGCGCCCCGGCAGCTTCCTTCTCCCATAGACGGACCGTCCCCTTCTTCACTCTCGCACCTCCCTTGCCCACTTGCAGCAGCTGCTGCCAAAGAAAAAGGCTCCAGCAGTCAAAGCCTCTGCTGGGCTGCACTTTCATTTCCCCTTGCCTCACGTCAAAGCAGCAGAAACTCTCCGCTGCACTCTCTATTTCCAGTCCCCGCTGCATCTACCACTGTCAGCTCTGCATCTCCAAGCATAAACTTGGGCACAATGCTTTCCAGGGAAAGCTGGAAGAGAAATAGGTAGCAGCGCAAGTAGCCGCAGGTGGAACTTTCTGGTTTCAAGTGCTAACGTGAATCCGCACACAAGCGAGAGGCAGCCACGCTTCCTCTTGCAGCCTGTGCCATGCGCATAGCAGCTCCGTGCTCTGCGCCTTCATTGTGCCGGAGTGGAAGCGGTGTCTACTTGTCGCCCAGAGAGCGCGGTGCCGGCAGAGAAATGCTCCAGGCTGCTGCCTCTGCCCAAACACGCCTGGGCTCTGCACTTTCTCGCTCAGCGCTAGGGAGCAGCACATTCGCTCTGCCTTGCAGCCTGAATCTGAACGGAAAGCTTCTCAGCTACGTCTCGCCCAGAGAACAGTTGTAGGTCAACGAGCTCACCCGGAGCTTACCCTCGACGCGTGGAAGCCTGTATTTGCAGCACATCCTAGTGGTAGTAGCCCTCTTTGCTTTCCAGCCTGCAACAGCGCCGGCAGATCGCGGTGCTCTCTGCACCTGCCTTCTCACTTCCAAGTACCACCGCCGAGCTTACAGCCTTGCAGGGAGCCCAGAGGCGGATAGGCGTGTCGCCCAGAAGAACGTGGCAGGACGAAAAGATGCTCTTCCTTTCTCCTGCTCCTTGCCCGAATTGGGGTGCTGTGTTGAAAGCCTTGCGCAGCGAAAAGCTACTGCAGCGAGTGTTTCTCTCCTGACGCAGTTCGCTGAGCGAGAGCTCCACGGACAGCTTGGACTCGGTGAAACAGCAAGAAAATGCTTGTAGTACGTCGAGCTGAAGGAAAATCCCCGCACAGCACACTGTGGCTGCGTGCAGCGTTGACGCTGAAGAGCGGCAAAGCTCCAAGCCACGGCTGGGCTTCACTTCTGTGCAGAGCACAGAAGGCGAAGAAGCAAGCAGCTGGGCACCGGGCTCATGTACTCGGGGGAGCCAATTTCAAATGGCCAGCCAAGAGCTGCTTCACGAGCAGCTGCAGCTGAGAATGCTCTGGCTGCTTCCGAAAGGAAGGCGCAGCCCTTGCACTCGTGGACACAAGCTGGCCAGAAGCAGCTTCCTAAACCTTCCGTGCTGCAGAGTGCATGCAGCTGGAGCACAGGCAGAAGGACGCGTCCAGAAAGAAGGCGTTCTTCAAGTACCCCCCCCTCCTCCAGGCAGCCTTGAAACTGAGCACAACACACCGCGCCCCGGCAGCTTCCTTCTCCCATAGACGGACCGTCCCCTTCTTCACTCTCGCACCTCCCTTGCCCACTTGCAGCAGCTGCTGCCAAAGAAAAAGGCTCCAGCAGTCAAAGCCTCTGCTGGGCTGCACTTTCATTTCCCCTTGCCTCACGTCAAAGCAGCAGAAACTCTCCGCTGCACTCTCTATTTCCAGTCCCCGCTGCATCTACCACTGTCAGCTCTGCATCTCCAAGCATAAACTTGGGCACAATGCTTTCCAGGGAAAGCTGGAAGAGAAATAGGTAGCAGCGCAAGTAGCCGCAGGTGGAACTTTCTGGTTTCAAGTGCTAACGTGAATCCGCACACAAGCGAGAGGCAGCCACGCTTCCTCTTGCAGCCTGTGCCATGCGCATAGCAGCTCCGTGCTCTGCGCCTTCATTGTGCCGGAGTGGAAGCGGTGTCTACTTGTCGCCCAGAGAGCGCGGTGCCGGCAGAGAAATGCTCCAGGCTGCTGCCTCTGCCCAAACACGCCTGGGCTCTGCACTTTCTCGCTCAGCGCTAGGGAGCAGCACATTCGCTCTGCCTTGCAGCCTGAATCTGAACGGAAAGCTTCTCAGCTACGTCTCGCCCAGAGAACAGTTGTAGGTCAACGAGCTCACCCGGAGCTTACCCTCGACGCGTGGAAGCCTGTATTTGCAGCACATCCTAGTGGTAGTAGCCCTCTTTGCTTTCCAGCCTGCAACAGCGCCGGCAGATCGCGGTGCTCTCTGCACCTGCCTTCTCACTTCCAAGTACCACCGCCGAGCTTACAGCCTTGCAGGGAGCCCAGAGGCGGATAGGCGTGTCGCCCAGAAGAACGTGGCAGGACGAAAAGATGCTCTTCCTTTCTCCTGCTCCTTGCCCGAATTGGGGTGCTGTGTTGAAAGCCTTGCGCAGCGAAAAGCTACTGCAGCGAGTGTTTCTCTCCAAACGCGTTTCGCTGAGCGAGAGCTCCACGGACAGCTTGGACTCGGTGAAACAGCAAGAAAATGCTTGTAGTACGTCGAGCTGAAGGAAAATCCCCGCACAGCACACTGTGGCTGCGTGCAGCGTTGACGCTGAAGAGCGGCAAAGCTCCAAGCCACGGCTGGGCTTCACTTCTGTCCAGAGCACAGAAGGCGAAGAAGCAAGCAGCTGGGCACCGGGCTCATGTACTCGGGGGAGCCAATTTCAAATGGCCAGCCAAGAGCTGCTTCACGAGCAGCTGCAGCTGAGAATGCTCTGGCTGCTTCCGAAAGGAAGGCGCAGCCCTTGCACTCGTGGACACAAGCTGGCCAGAAGCAGCTTCCTAAACCTTCCGTGCTGCAGAGTGCATGCAGCTGGAGCACAGGCAGAAGGACGCGTCCAGAAAGAAGGCGTTCTTCAAGTACCCCCCCCTCCTCCAGGCAGCCTTGAAACTGAGCACAACACACCGCGCCCCGGCAGCTTCCTTCTCCCATAGACGGACCGTCCCCTTCTTCACTCTCGCACCTCCCTTGCCCACTTGCAGCAGCTGCTGCCAAAGAAAAAGGCTCCAGCAGTCAAAGCCTCTGCTGGGCTGCACTTTCATTTCCCCTTGCCTCACGTCAAAGCAGCAGAAACTCTCCGCTGCACTCTCTATTTCCAGTCCCCGCTGCATCTACCACTGTCAGCTCTGCATCTCCAAGCATAAACTTGGGCACAATGCTTTCCAGGGAAAGCTGGAAGAGAAATAGGTAGCAGCGCAAGTAGCCGCAGGTGGAACTTTCTGGTTTCAAGTGCTAACGTGAATCCGCACACAAGCGAGAGGCAGCCACGCTTCCTCTTGCAGCCTGTGCCATGCGCATAGCAGCTCCGTGCTCTGCGCCTTCATTGTGCCGGAGTGGAAGCGGTGTCTACTTGTCGCCCAGAGAGCGCGGTGCCGGCAGAGAAATGCTCCAGGCTGCTGCCTCTGCCCAAACACGCCTGGGCTCTGCACTTTCTCACTCAGCGCTAGGGAGCAGCACATTCGCTCTGCCTTGCAGCCTGA